>NC_133602.1:1566923-1656458 GCF_964106895.1 Numenius arquata | reverse complement strand
AATTAACCCTAGTTTGCTGGGATGGAAATGGGTTGGAAGGAAAAGAATCGATGGGGAGGGGTCGGTTGGTGTGTGTCCCCCCCCCAGCTGGACCCCCACTTCACTGGGGACCCCAGGTTGTCCCCCCGGTCCGGGTGCTCCCTTCCCCCTTGGCTCCCAGAGGGAGAATACTAGGGGGGGGGGAAGCCGGGGGGGGGAAATTTTGGCTCCTTCCCTTCCCTGGTGGCAGCTGCAGGGGGGGGGGGACCGGGTGGGGTGGGAGCCCCCCACCCAACCCACAGGGTTACCCACCCCTCTTATTGGGGAACCCTGGCACATTGCACCCCAAACCAGCACCCCCCCCCCCCATGAGGATTTGGGGCTGTGGGGACCCACCACCCCCACTTGAATTATTTTGGGGGGGTCCCGTGGAAGTTTGAGCCCAACAAGCCCCCCTCACCCCACTGAGGATTTGGGACTGTGGGGTCATCTTCCCCCCCCCGAATTATTTTAGGGGGGGGTCCTGTGGAAGTTTGAGCCCAGCAACCCCCCCACCCATGAGGATGTGGGGCTGTGGGGTCACACCACCCCCACTTGAGTTATTTTGGGGGGGGTCCCGTGGAAGTTTGAGCCCAGCAAACACCCCCCCCCCCCCCCCCCCCAAACCCCCGTGAGGATCTGGGACTGTGGGGTTCCACCACCCATTTGAATTATTTTGGGGGGGGGGGGTGGGGGTGTCCCATGGAAATCAGAGCCCAGCACCCCCCCCCACCAGCTTGGTCACCCCAAACTGGTCACTGGGGTCCCTGTAGCTTGGGGGGAGGGCGGGGGGGGGGTGTGCATTAGGAGCATGGTGTCCCCAACCATGGGGGGACCCAGTGGGGTGATCGTGGATTTCAAGGGGGGGGGGGGGACACACAGAGCCTGCTTCCCCCCCCCACCGTGGGGCTCTGCAAATCCTGCTCGGGAGAAGCTGGAGGGAGCAGCCCTGGCTCCCGCTCCCCGCTCCTGCGGTCGGAGCCCAGCAATGATCCCACGAGCCTGGAATTTGAGGAATTTCCTGCCAAGGCTCTCTGGAAAGAAGAGGGAGAGAAAGAAAACCCAGAGCTTAACCCTCAGCTCCCCGCGCCCGGCTGGGGGCTGAGACCCCCAACAAGGGGCTGGTGGGGCTGGGGGGGGGTGCGTGTGTGTGTGTGTCTGTGTGCGCGCGCGTGTTTTTGGGCAGGAAACATTTAACTTCGGGGGTTTCTTCTCCCTGCTCCCTGGATTTTTTGGGACCAAGTGCTGTGGGCAGAGCTGAGGCCCTGCACTGGGGTTGCCCCACGTTGATGGGGAAAGCAAAGAGCTTCGTGCCTCAGTTTCCCCACCGCCCCTCTTCTGCCTCCACCCAGCCCAGCACAAGCCCCCGAGATGCCTCTGGTAGCCCACTGGCCCGGTTTGGGGGGGGGGACGGACGGGACGGACACTCAGCACCCCCCAACCCTCCCTGGGGGCTCTGCACACCCCAAACCACGGCTGGGAAATCCCCTCTCCAACGGTTAAGGCTGTTATTCCTAAATCAAATCCACTGGAAAGGCCGGGGGGGGGGGGGGGTTCTGAATAAAAAACAAGAAAGGAAGGGAGGAAGCAAGAGAGGGGGTGGCTGGAGCCTCCCCGCCCCCCCTGTGAGGGGCTAAGAGGGTCTTGCGATGGGAACCGGGCACCCAGACCAGGGCACCCAGTTCAGACCAGTCCCGCTTTGTCCTTGGAACCGGGATATTCCCATCTCCGGCACCTCGGGGCTCCCATGCCCAGCAGGGACTCGGTGCCCATGAGGATACTCGGAGGCCACCTGGGGAGGAGGCGGCAGCCTGGGTGGCCCCCAGACCCGCAGCTCCCACGGGATGGGGCTCACTGGGTGTCCCCCAGTATCAGAGGCCAAAGACGGCGGGTTTGCCTGGGGAGACCCTGGCGACGGGGCTGCAGCCTTCATCCCCCTCCTCTGCATCACCCCACGTCCCCCAGACAGGGCCACAGCCTTCATCCCCCTCCTCTGCATCACCCCACGTCCCCCAGACGGAGCCGCAGCCTTCATCCCCCTCCTCTGCATCACCCCACGTCCCCCAGACGGAGCCGCAGCCTTCATCCCCCTCCTCTGCATCACCCCACGTCCCCCAGACGGAGCCGCAGCCTTCATCCCCCTCCTCTGCATCACCCCATGCCCACCAAATGAGGCTGCAGCCTTCGTCCCCCCTCCTCTGCATCATCCAGTGTCCCCCATATGAGACCGCAGCCTTCATCCCCCTCCTCTCCCTCGCCCCACGGCCCTGCCCCATGTCCCCCAGCGTGACGGCGATGCTCCCATGGGCTCCGCGGGGAGCACGCCCGCAACCCCCTTGCACGCCCACGTGCACAGGTGCTGCCTCACACACTCTCACCCTCCCTCGCACGCCCCCGCACATGCACGCTCCCTCGCACACCCACGCCTGCACGCTCCCTCGCACGCCCGCACGCTCCCTCGCACGCCCGCACGCACACTTTCCCCGGCTCCTTTTCTTTGCCGTTCCTATGGCAACCCCTCCAAGGCACACAACCGCTCTCCGATTGGAAATAAAAGTTGTTTTTCCTCCCCTCCTCCTTTACTCCACTCTTTCGCTCCCCCCCCCCCCCCTCTTATTTTGATTTCCATTTGGATCATAATCCGCCCGTTGCTATGGCAGCGCTGGCAGCCCTTTATGTCCCAGCCCTTGCAGAAAAGGCCTCTCTCCCCCTTTTTCCCTTCCCCGCGCCTTCCCCAAGTGGGTTTGCTCTTTAAATCCCTCCTTCCCGCCATCCCCTCGCAGCAGCGACCCCGCCATCGCCGCATCCAGCCCGGCACCGGGGCCTGGCGTCACCGGCTGCGCCACGGCTGATGTGCCACGCCGACGGGACTTTTGTGGCGGGTGGGTGGAAGGAAGCTCCTTTTCCAGCTCCCAGCCCCGACAGACGCATCCCAGAAAAGTCCAGGCTGGATCCCGGACTAGAGCTCCATCCCTTTTCCAGACACCCTTAGCTCTGCCCCATAACCTGGCTGCGCTCCTCACCGAGCATCCTCCCCGCTGGGCTGGTACCTGGGGGGGTCCCTCACCCCAGCATCCTCCCCGCTGGGCTGGTACCTGGGGGGGGGGGGTCCTTGCTTGGTATCCTCCCCTTTAGGCTGGTACCCGGGGGGCTCCTCGCCTGAGCATCCTTCCCTCCAGGCTGGTACCCAATGGGTTCCTCACCTGAGCATCCTCCTCTCCAGGCTGGTACCCAGGGGGTCTTCACTGAGCATCCTCCCCTGTGGGTTGGTACCTGGGGGGGTTCCTCGCCCCAGCATCCTCCCCTCCAGGCTGATACCTGGGGGGGTCCTTGCCCCAGCATCCTTCCCTCTGGGCTGATATCTGGGAGCTCCTCGCCTGAGCATCCTCCCCTCCAGGCTGGTACCCAGGGGTTTCCTTGCCCCAGCATTCTCCCCTCTAAGCTGGTACCCAGGGGGCCTTCTCACTCAGCATCCTCCCCTGTGGGCTGGTACCTGATGGGTTCCTTAGCCCAGCATCCTCCCCTCTGGGCTGGTACCCGGGGGGCTCCTCGCCCGAGCATCCTCCCCTGGGCTGGTACCTGGTACCTTGCTCCAGCATCCTCCCCTCTGGGCTGGTACCCGATGGGTTCCTCACCCAAGCATCCTCCTCGCTAGACTGGTACCCGGGGGTCCTCACTCAGCATCCTCCCCTCTGGGCTGGTACCCGGGGGGCTCCTCGCCCGAGCATCCTCCCCTGGGCTGGTACCTGGTACCTTGCTCCAGCATCCTCCCCTCTGGGCTGGTACCCAGGAGGTTCCTCACCCAAGCATCCTCCTCGCTAGACTGGTACCCGGGGGTCCTCACTCAGCATCCTCCCCTCTGGGCTGGTACCCAATGGGTTCCTCACCCAAGCATCCTCCTCTCCAGGCTGGTACCCGGGGGGTTCCTCACCCAAGCATCCTCCTCGCTAGACTGGTACCCGGGGGGTCCTCACTCAGCATCCTCCCCTCTGGGCTGGTACCCGGGGGGCTCCTCACTGAGCATCCTCCCCCCCGAGCTGGTACCCAATGGGTTCCTCGCCCCAGCATCCCCCCCCCCCCACTCCGGGTTGGTACCCGGCGCTACCCACTCGCCCATCCGGAGGGTGACGCGGTGGCCGCGCTGCCACCGAGAGAGGTGACGTGGCTGCCGCTGCCAGCGCGGGATGGTCCCTCCGTCCCCTCCGTCTTCCCCGCTCACCGCCCGCCTCCCGCACCGTGCCCACTCCTGGCTGGGAGCAGGAGGTTATGAAAATGAGCTGTGTGCCCAGGAAAGTGTGAAAGCTGGAGTGATTAATTAAGAGATAATAAAAAGAAAAGGAGGCTAGAGAGGGAATAACGGATGCTTTGATGATAAAACCTGAGGTAAGGCAAGCAATTAGGGGAATCTTTATGGAGAGTTAGCTCTAATCCCCGCGTTGCCCGCGCGGCTGGGGGGCTGCGTCTCAGACAGACGGAGGGACACGGACCCACAGACGGAGGGACACGGACCCACAGACGGAGGGACACGGACCCACAGACGGAGGGACACGGAGCCACCGCGTGCCACCGTCCCACGACCTGAGCCGGCTCCGGCATCTCCCGGGGATGCGCTCACCGGGAGGGTCGCGCATCCCAGGTAGGATGTAGGCCAGGAGGAAAAGCTGGCTCGGGATTAATCCCATCCCCAATTAAAGGGAATGTAATTAAGGCCGGTGGGTGGGAGAGAGGTGCCCAACGACCCCAATTTTGCCCGAGGTCACCGCGGACGGACAAACGGACGGCTGTGGGTCCGGCAGAAAGCAGGCAGGATGCTGCCGGCGCAGGCAGAGCTCCGGCGGCTGCCGGTGGTGGTGGTGGTGGGGGGGGGGGGGGGCTCCGCGGTTGCGCTGGCTGCCTCCCCGCCGGAGAACCGGGCCCCAGCACGGCAGAGGGTGATTCAGCCCTGGCACGGGCTGCCCAGGCAAGTCCCGGCACGGGGCGGTGGCTGCCGCCCGTCCCGACGGCCCCAAACGCAGTGGGGTGGTGGTGGGGGGTGGGAGGGGGGAGCCCGGGGTCGCATCCGGACCCCCTCCTGTAGGGGGTTGCGGCACATCCCTCCCTCCCTCCGCTCCCCTGGGAAAGATGGAGCATCCCCAGGGTGGGAAAAGGGGCTTCGGCTCCTTCTCGTGCCCACCCCGGAGAAGGGAAAAGCAACACCCCCCCCCCCCGCCCAGTGCCCACGAGCCCCGGTCCCAGTTGCCAAAATGGTTTGCCGAAGGGTGGCCGCGGGGCTGGGGGTGTCATCCTGATGTGGGGTGACCCACTGCGGCTCCGTCCCCCTGTGTCCCCGTCCCCCCCCGAGGGGTTTTGAGGATGGGGGTGGGTTTGATCGCGGTGACACAGGCTCCTGCCCGGAGGGGACGTGGGGGAGAGCTGGCAGGGGTCCGCGTGGCATCGGGGGGTCGGGGGACACGGCAGAGCACGGCAGAGCCCGGCCACTGTCACCGCGCTGGTGGCCACGGCGGGGCCAAACCGGAGCCAGAGATGGACCAGTTCCTCCAGGAGCTGGGCCGAGGGCACCCTGTGCCCACGGGGACGGTGGCGTCACCCCGGGCCAGCGCCCACGGGAAGCCCAGGGACCCCGCGGTGGGTCAGAGCCACCAGCATCGCCCCCGGTCCCCGAGTGCCCCCAGCCTCCCCCCCTGCCCACGGCCAGGGCACGGTGCCCAACGCCACCAGGGCAGCCCCCAGCGCCAGGGAGGGGGGCGAGGACCACCGTCCCCGTCCCCGTCCCCCCCCCCCCATCACCGCCACGTCTCAGCCCTGGAGCATTTCCGGGGGGGGCTTTTATTACCCTGCAGCAGACGACGGTCATCTTATGAACCACATCACACCCGCTCGGCCGGAGGGAGGACGGCCAGGTGCCCGTCACTGTCCCCATTGTCCCCCCCCCCCCAACCCTGTGCCAGGACCACCGGCACCTTCCGGCCCCCTCTGGGAGCCACCAGGGGCATTCACAGCCCGGATTGGGGCCAGCCAGGGTGGCCCTGTGCCCCAGGACTGTCCCTCTGGCCATGGCACCGTCCCCCCCCCGAAATCTGGAGCCAAGGGGCTAAATCCCCCCATCCCGGTCCCATCCCTGGGATGGGGGGGATTTAGCCCCTTGGCCCCAGATCCCGGCCCCCCCTGAAAAAAGCCACCAGCCAAGGGCCCAGCCTGACCTCAAGTCACCCGGTGCCACCCCCTGCTCCTACAGCGGTGACACCTCCCAAGGGAGCGGGGGGGCTCAGCTGGGACATGCACCGAGCGCGCCAGGTCTCAGAGCCACACACTGGGGTGGCCCACAAGCCACCAGGGGGAGGGGACACGGGGGGGGGGACGACGACGACGATGACACGGACTGGCACAAGCCCCCACTGCCACCCCTCCATCAGCCCCCGTCTCTCCACCGTCTCAATTTTACTGCTTTTGAGAGGGAAAGGGGGGGGGGGGGGGGGAGGGAAGGAAAAGGAATGAAAAAAAAAAAAGAAAAAAAAAGCCCACAGAGAGGAAAGAGAAGAAGAATCGCCCAGAAAATGAATAAATATTTCAATTTGAGGCGCAATCACGGCGAGTGATTGAAACGGGGGGGAAGAATAATGGGTTTCATTTAGATAAGATACAGAAAATTATTTAGTGAGAAATGAAGAGTGATGAAACCCATTCAACATCTCCCTGCGCCACGACATGAATGGCACCGACCCCCCCCCCCCGCCCCCCCTTCCCCTCCACGCGACTGCACACACCACCCCAGCTCCAGGAGAGGGGGGGGGGAACCCCCCAAATTTAAAACCCGCCCCCCCCCCAACTGCACCCCAGTTTGGGTTTTCCGAGGCGAGGGCAAAACTTAGATGGTGGGGATCGCGATGGGACGGGGCTGATCGGGAAGGACCTTAGTTGGGGGGGGGGGTGTGTGTGTGTGTCACAGGGTCCCTCGCCCAGGGATGTGACACCCCCCGCCAAACCCCACGGGAGGCCCCGGCCCTGCCATCCGGTTCTTCCCTCCTCCGAAACGGCGATGCCGGAGCGGGGTCCGTCCCCCCCCCTCTCACCAACCAGATCCACATGGCACCGGGCGGGAGAGCGGGCGCTTTTGTTCCTGGGAGGGCAGGGGAGCCCCGCGGTGTTTCCCCCAGCCCTGCGCGGGGGGCGCCTGGAATCTGGGCCCCCCCAGCCCCCTAAGAGAGACTTTGCACGTTCCTTTTAAACCCCGGGGTCGCCTCAATTTCCCCCCCCCCCTCCCCCTTCTTCCTGGCATCTTAGCAACGCCGCCCCCTTAATTAAAAATTAGATTGGATTTTGCAGCAGGGAAAGAGCCCGGAGGAGGCCGGGGGGGGGGGGCTTGTCCGGCTCCAGCCCCCGGCGGAGGGATGAGCCGGCTGAGACCTGGCCAGCTCGCTGCACGCATGGCGCCCTTCCCCGCTTCCCCTCGCACGGCGGGGCGGCCCAGCTTCGGGGGCGGCCCAGCTTCGGGGAGGCCCTGGGCGGGGGGGGGGGGGGGGGGCAAAAGGGCTGTTTGTCTTCCCCCCCCCCGGACTCTCACTCTGCATGACCTTGGCTGAGCAACTCCCCCGTGCCTCAGTTTCCCCGAGAGGGCACCACGCGGTCCTTTGGGGGAGGGGGTCAAAGAGGGGAGGGGGGGGGGTCTAGCCGCCCCCCCACCTTGTAGCAAACCCTGGAAAGCAAGACGGGGGGGGGGGGGGAAGAGGGTGCCCCATGCTCCCCCCAGCCCCTCTCTCCCAAGGGCTGACCCCCAGAGGTACCCCCTCCGCTCCCCACGGATGGACGGACAGACGGACGGACAGACGGCAGCCCCCGCTCGGCTCCCCGCCAGCATCGCCGGGTCCCCCCCCGGCAGCCATCGCCCCCCAGCAGCTGGGGTGGCCGGAGCGGGGTCCCCCACTACTGGGGCACCCCACTGACACACACACACCCCCCCCCCGGGTCCCCTCGCCTGCCCGACACCCACAACTTCTCGCCTCCAACCACCCCGTACCCCAACTCCTCCGGTCGCACCGCGACCCCCCCGGCCCCTGGGAGCCCCGCGGGACCGCGATGGGGGGGGGGACACACCAGCAGATTGGGGGGGACGACGACGACGACGACACAACGGACAAGACCTTGACCCCAGAACGGGGCATCCAACAGGACCGGAACCGGGGGAACGAACGCAGCCCCGGGGTGGGGAGAACCGGACCCGGCTCCTCCAGGACCCCACAATAAGTAGGGGGGGGGGGGGAAGGGGGAGGGGGGAGCACCGGGACCGGACCAGCAGCGGGGCGGGAGGAGCAGCAGGGGAGGGAAGCTGGGGAGGGGGGGGTGGTGGTGGTGGGGGGGGTGTCCCACCGCCCTCGGGACCGAACCGGGACCGGATCCGCTCTCATCCCGCCGGGAACGTTCAGCACCGGGTGGGACCGGAGCCGCCACCGGAGCCCGGCCGGGGCTGGAGCGCTGCCCGCCGAGTTGAGACTCGCACTCGGGGCGGCCCCCGCACCGCCGCCGGTACCCGGTACCCGATACCCGATGCCCGGTACCCGATGCCCGGTACCCGAGATGCCCGCCGCCCGGTACCCACCTTGCCCGTGGGTATCAGCGAGAGTCAGAAGGCAGAGGAAGAGGATCCGCATGCTCCCGTCCCGGCCGCGCTCCGGGCAGGGGCCGCGGGGGGTGGCCGCTGCCCCGCTCCGCCCGGCCCCGGTACCGGCACCGTTAGAGCATGGCCCGGCCGGGGCAGGGGCCGGGGAAGGGCCGCGGGGCTCCGCTGAGCTCCGCTCCGCGCCCGACCGCGCCGCTCCGCGCCGAGCCCCGGAGTGAACGGCGGGCGGGGCGGGGCGGCGGGCGGGGCGGGGGGGGGGGGGGCGGGAGGCGGGGGGGGGGGGGCGTGGGCATGAGGGGGGTGGATATTTGGGGGGGGGGGGAATGGGGGGGAACGGAGAGGGCGTGGGCATGGGGGGGGGAGTAAGGGGAGGAATGGGGGGGACGGCGGGGGGGTTGTGGGGGGGGGGCGGGGGGCGTGGGGGGGGAGAGGGGGGGCGGGAGGCGGGGAGGGGGGCGTGGGCATGAGGGGGGTGGATATTTGGGGGGGGGGAATGGGGGGGGAACGGAGAGGGCGTGGGCATGGGGGGGGAGTAGGGGGAGGAATGGGGGGGCCGGGGGGGGGAGAGGGGGGGCGGGAGGCGGGGAGGGGGGCGTGGGCATGAGGGGGGTGGATATTTGGGGGGGGGGGGAATGGGGGGGGAACGGAGAGGGCGTGGGCATGGGGGGGGGGGAGTAGGGGGAGGAATGGGGGGGACGTGGAGAGGGGCGGGGGGATGGGGGGGGTGTTCTTGTGCTGCGGGGGGGGGACACACACGCGTGTGGGGTGCGAGAGTGCATGTTCCTGCGCGTCACGCGTGTCTGTGTGCGTGTGCATGCGTGTTGGGGTGTGTGCATGCGTGTTGGGGTGCGTACATGCGTGTTGGGGTGTGTGTTTGCATGTGTATGTATGTTGGGGTGTGTGCATCCATGTTGGGGTGCATACGTGTATTTTGGGGTGTGTACATGCGTGTTGGGGTTCATACATGTGCGTTGGGGTGTGTGTTTGCTTGTGCATCCATGTTGGGGTGTGTGCATCCATGTTGGGGTGTGTGCATGCATGTTGGGGTGTGTACGTGCGTGTTGCGGTTCATACATGTGCTTTGGGGTGTGTGTTTGCATGTGTATGCATGTTGGGGTGTGTGCATCCATGTTGGGGTGTGTACATGCATATTGGGGTGTGCACATGCATATTGGGGTGTGCACATGCATGTTGGAGTGTGTGTTTGCATGTGTATGCATGTTGGGGTGCATACATGCATGTTGGGGTGCGTACGTGCGTGTTGGGGTTCAAACATGTGTTGGAGTGTGTGTTTGCATGTGTATGCATGTTGGGGTGTGTGTCATCCATGTTGGGGTGCATACATGCATGTTGGGGTGTGTGTTTGCATGTGTTTGCATGTTGGGGTGCGTACATGCATGTTGGGGTGCATACATGCATGTTGGGGGTGTGTTTGGATGTGTGTATGTTGGAGTGCACACATGCATGTTGGGGTTCATACATGTGTGTTGGGGTGTGTGTTTGCATGTGCATGCATGTTGGGGTGTGTGTCATCCATGTTGGGGTGCATACATGCATGTTGGGGTGTGTGCTTGCATGTGGGTGCATGTTGGGGTGTCTGTGTATGTGTGTATGTTGGGGTATAGACATGTATGTTGGGGTGCACGCATGCATGTTGGAGTGTGTGCATGCATGTTGGGGTGTGTGTTTGTGTGTATGTTGGGGTGCGCACATGCACGTAGGGCTGTGTAAACGCATGTTGGGGGATGCGTACATGCATGTTGGGGTGCGTACATGCATGTTGGGGCGTGTGTTTGCGTGTGTATGCATGCTGGGCTGGGTGCACGCAGCACCGACTTGGGACCCCACATCACCCACGTAGGATCCCTGAGCACCCACTGGAGACCCCTCAGCACCCCCCGGGACCCCACAGCACCCATCCAGGACCCCACAGCACCCACTCAAGACCCCTCACCCCCCGCCGGGACCCCTCACCCCCTTCTGGGACCCCCAGCACCCATTCAGGACCCCTCAGCACCCATCCAGGACCCCTCAACACCCCCCGGGACCCAGCACCCACTCAAGACCCCTCAGACCCCCTGGGATCCCACAGCACCCACCCAGGACCCCTCAGCACCCAGTTGGGACCCCTCAGCACCCACTTGAGACCCCCCAGCACCCGCTCAGGACCCCCCAGCACCCACCCGGGACCCCCCAGCACCCACTTGAGACCCCTCAGCACCCGCCCAGGATCCCTCAGCACCCAGGTGGGACCCCCCAGCACCCACCCGGGACCCCTCAACACCCAGCTGGGACCCCTCATTCCCCCCCCCCAGGACCTCTCACCCCCCTCCTGGGACTCCACAACACCCACCCGGGACCCCCCCAGCACCCAGTTGGGACCCCCCAGCACCCACTTGAGACCCCTCAGCACCCGCCCAGGACCCCTCAGCACCCCCTGGGACCCCACAACACCCACCCGGGACCCCTTAGCACCAAGTTGGGACCCCTCAGCACTCCCCGGGACCCCTCACCTCCCTCTGGGACCCCACGACACCCACCCGGGACCCCCCCAGCACCCATGGGGACCCCCCAGCACCCACTTGAGACCCCTCAGCACCCGCCCAGGACCCCTCAGCACCCAGGTGGGACCCCCCAGCACCCACCCGGGACCCCTCAACACCCAGCTGGGACCCCTCAGTACCCCCCCCCAGGACCTCTCACCCCCCTCCTGGGACCCCACAACACCCACCCGGACCCCCCAGCACCCACTTGAGACCCCTCAGCACCCGCCCAGGACCCCTCAGCACCCCCTGGGACCCCACAACACCCACCCGGGACCCCTTAGCACCAAGTTGGGACCCCTCAGCACTCCCCGGGACCCCTCACCTCCCTCTGGGACCCCACGACACCCACCTGGGACCCCCCCAGTACCCAGTTGGGACCCCTCAGCACCCGCCCAGGACCCCTCAGCACCCAGCTGGGACCCCCCAGCACCCCCCCCAGGACCTCTCACCCCCTCCTGGGACCCCCAGCACCCACCCGGGACCCCCCCCAGCACCCAGTTGGGACCCCCCCAGCACCCAGTTGGGACCCCTCAGCACCCATGGGGACCCCACAGCCCCAGGTCCCGGCCCCGGGGCGGTGTCCCCAGCCGAGGGGAGCGGGTTCAACCCTCGGCGGTGGCAGAAGCTTCAGTTTCCATCCTGTGGGGGGGTGGTTTTTGGGGGGGGGGGGGTTTTGGGTTGTGTTGGGTTTCTTTCCTTTTTCTTTTTTTTTTTTTTCTTTTTTAATTAATTTTTTTTTTTTTTAATTTTTTTTGTTGTTGTTGTTATTTTTCTCAGATGGAATTTTGGAGCCCTTGAGGGTTTTGGAACAAACGCTGGGAATGGGAACCAGCAACGGGCTGAGTCAGCACCCGGCATCTCCCTCTCCCGGCCCTGCCAAGGGGGTGGGAGAACAGACCCTGCCCCCCCCTTTTGCCCCCCCTTTCCCCCCCCCCCGGGGACATGTGGGGCCTGAGGCCACCAAACGGCCACATGCCACAGCCGAAAGGCCAATTTTGGGGTTCTAGCAGGGATTTTCCCCCCCCCCCCCCCCAAGCCATGGGGCAGGCTGGGATCCCGCACCCCATCCTGGTGGCGGTGGCGTCCCTCGTGTGACACAGAGGGTGGGGGGCACCGGGGTTCCCTGCTTGGGGGGCTCCAGCCACCCTCCTCTGCCTCAGCACCCTCCTTCAGCGGCAGCTTTTTCTCTGGGGACTCTCTTCTCCTGGGGGGGGATGTGTGTTACACCCAGTGACATCCAAGGGACAGAGCCAGGGACCCCCAAAATCCTCCAGTGACACCCAAGGGACAGAGCCAGGGACCCCCAAAATCCTCCCGGGGGGTGTGTGTGTGTGTTACACCCAGTGACATCCAAGGGACAGAGCCAGGGACCCCCAAAATCCTCCAGTGACACCCAAGGGACAGAGCCAGGGACCCCCAAAATCCTCCCGGGGTGTGTGTGTGTGTGTGCTACACCCAGTGACACCCAAGGGACAGAGCCAGGGACCCCCAAAATCCACCCGGGGGGGGTGTGTGTGTTACACCCAGTGACACCCAAGGGACAGAGCCAGGGACCCCCAAAATCCTCCAGTGACACCCAAGGGACAGAGCCAGGGACCCCCAAAATCCTCCCGGGGGGTGTGTGTGTGTGTTACACCCAGTGACATCCAAGGGACAGAGCCAGGGACCCCCAAAATCCTCCCGGGGGGTGTGTGTGTGTGTGCTACACCCAGTGACACCCAAGGGACAGAGCCAGGGACCCCCAAAATCCACCCGGGGGGGTGTGTGTGTTACACCCAGTGACACCCAAGGGACAGAGCCAGGGACCCCCAAAATCCTCCCGGGGGGGGGTGGGTGTGTGTGTGTTACACCCAGTGACATCCAAGGGACAGAGCCAGGGACCCCCAAAATCCTCCCGGGGGGGGTGCGGGGGGGGGGGGCAGGGGGAGCCTTCCCACCGAATTCCAAAGCAGCCGAGATGGATGATGGCAATAAAAGGAGCTGAAATTAAAGGAATATTTTATTAAAAGTAATAAAACTGGGGGAGGAGGGGGGGGGGAGGCTCGTGGGCGACGCAGGTTGAGTCCGGATGGGTACGGGGGGGGGGGGGGGGGGGTGGCGATGGGGGGAGCGTGGCCGGGGGGTCCCCAGCGTCCCCGTGGGACCCCTCTGCCCCCAAGCCCAGTGGCCAAACTGGGGGCTGGAGTGTCTCCCCGGGGGACGAGGAGCCCCGCGGAGCTGTGACACCCCCCCACATCCCCCCCCACCCCACCGCCCCCCCCCCCCCCCCCCCCCGCGGGGCGGCCGGAGGAATGTGAGTGGGAGAGGAGGAGAACTATGAAGGAGTTTGGCGAGGAAGAAGGGGGAGGTCAGGGAGGAAGAGGAGGGAGGTCAGGGAGGAAGAGGAGGGAGGTCAGGGAGGAGCGGGCGGCGGCGGCCGGGAATTTGCTGACGGGCGGAGAAAGCCACCGCGGCCGCTGCTGGGGAACGGGGATAACCCCGGGGGGGGGGAACAGCAGAGGCAGCGTGGGACCCCCCCAAAACCCTGGCAGATCGCCACGGGGTGGTGATGGGGGGGGACACACACACACACACGACACGGACAAAGTCCCCCGCGGAGCTGAGCCCATCGACCCCGGCGTCGGGGCGGGCTGAGCTGGCGGAGAGGGGGGACATCCGTGGGGGTAGGGTCCCCCGCATTGTCCCCAGGCTGAGGCGGGGAGGGTGTGTGTGTGTGTGTGTGTGTGTGTGTAGTCGAGCCGGGGGGGGGGGTACCCGACACCCCCCGACACCGCTCGGAGCATCGGCAATATGTTTTGTGCCCCCTCGCGATGCGCCATCCTTGGTGGCAGGGTCCCCACATTGTCCCCAGGCTGAGGAGAGGGGGGTGCAGCCGACCCGGAGGGGGTACCCAGCACCCCAGGCTGAGGGAGGGGGGGTACAACATGACTGGGGGGGTACCTGACACCCCCCGACACCCCCCGACACCCCCCAACACCACTCGGAGCATCGGCAATTTGTTTTGTGCAGCTCATCGAGTGCCATCCTTGGTGGCAGGGTCCCCACATCGTCCCCAGAGTGAGGAAGGGAGGGGTACAGCTGGCAGGGGTGGGGGGGTACCCAGCACCCCAGGCTGAGGGAGGGGGGGTACAACATGACTGGGGGGGTACCTGACACCCCCCGACACCCCCCGACACCCCCCGACACCCCCCGACACCGCTCAGAGCATCGGCAATTTGTTTTGTGCAGCTCATCGAGTGCCATCCTTGGTGGCAGGGTCCCCACATTGTCCCCAGGCTGAGGAAGGGGGGGGTGCAGCCGACCCGGAGGGGGTACCCAGCACCCCAGGCTGAAGGAGGGGGGGTACAACATGACTGGGGGGGTACCTGACACCCCCCGACACCCCCCGACACCCCCCAACACCGCTCGGAGTATCGGCAATTTGTTTTGTGCAGCTCATCGAGTGCCATCCTTGGTGGCAGGGTCCCCACATTGTCCCCAGGCTGAGGAAAGGGGGGGGTGCAACGGGGGTGGGGTGGGGGGGGGGTGGGGGTGGGGGTACCCGCCACCCCCCCAACACTTCTCAGAGCGTCGGCAATTTGTTTTGTGCCCCTCGCCGAGTGCCGGAGGCGGAACAGGATCCCCCGCGGTGCGCGTCGGGCCGTGAAAGCCCATCTGCGCCAATAATAATAACAATCATCATGATATTTATCCCGAGCCCGAATGTCTCCCAGCAGCTTCCAGAAGCCGTTCGGAGGCAGGCGTTCGCCTTTTCCTCATTACTGGAGCGGAATGGCTAACGAAGCCCCTCATTAGCCGGCCGTGGCGGGTTAGGAATTGGGGGGGAAGGGGGGTTTGGGTGGGTTCCCCCCGGGGAGATGTAGCGGTCGATGCTCCCACTGAGGCTGGGGATAGAGGGATGAAGGGATGGAGGGATGGAAAGATGAAGGGATGGAGGGATAGAGGGATGGAGGGATAGAGGGGATGGATGGAGGGAAGGAGGGATGAAGGGGAGGAGGGATGGAGGGATAGAGGGATGAAGGGATGGAGGGAAGGAGGGATGGATGGATGGAGGGAAGGAGGGATGGAGGGATGAAGGGATAGAGGGATGGAAGGATGGAGGGATGGAGGGATGGAGGGAAGGAGGGATGAAGGGGTGGAGGGAAGGAGGGATAGAGGGATGGAAGGATGGAGGGATGGAGGGAAGGAGGGATGAAGGGGTGGAGGGAAGGAGGGATAGAGGGATGGAGGGAAGGAGGGAAGGATGGATGGAGGGAGGGAAGGAAGGAGGGATGAAGGGGTGGAGGGATGGAGGGAAGGAGGGATGGAGGGAAGGAGGGATGGATGGATGGAGGGATGGAAGGAAGGACAGATGGAGGGATGGAGGGATGGAGGGAAGGAGGGATGGATGGATGGATGGAAAGATGGAGGGATAGAGGGATGAAGGGATGGAGGGAAGGAGGGATGAAGGGATGGAGGGACGGAGGGAAGGAGGGATGGAGGGATGGAGGGAAGGAGGAATGGAGGGATAGAGGGATGAAGGGATGGAGGGATGGAGGGAAGGAGGAATGGAGGGATAGAGGGATGAAGGGATGGAGGGATGGAGGGAAGGAGGGAAGGAGGGATGAAGGGATGGGATTTTGTTTCCTGCTCGCCGGGGTGCAGAAAAAGTATTTAAGATATTCTTTTGGGGGGATTTATGGAAAGAGCCTCATCAGGGAAAAGCAGGTGAATTCCCCGCTTAGATAAAAAAGTCTGTACCCCGGCCCTTCAGACCCACGGTAGGTCTCTTTATTATTTATTATTATTATTATTATTCATTTTTTAAAATAAAAAATAGCAATTATGAGGAAGCCCCTTTGCCTGCGTTTGTAGGCTCCTGCTGGCGTGACCTCTATTCCGTGGTAATTAACTGCCTTCCGGGGGGGGGGCTGCGGCGGGGGCTGCCTCCTCAGCCGATGGTGATTTGCGAAGAGCCGCAGGAAACTTGATTTCCCAAGAAAAGGCAGCTTCTCCCCGGCCTCCTTCTCCCCGCCAATAAAATCCCCGGCTCCTTTGGCTGGTGGAAAACAAATTTCACAAGCGGGTCAAAGTCACGGGGAGAAAGGAGAACGGGGCGAGAAGGGGGCTGGGGAGAGGGACCGTCCTCGGCGGGCTCAGCCCTATAGTAGACATCAGAGCATCCCCACCAGGCACCAAACCCTCCCCGACTCCACCGATGCCATTTTTCTTGAATTCCTTTATTTTTTTTTTTTTTGGAGCAGATGGATCCCAGGGAGAGGTGGTCGAGGTGGGACTCCAGCCTCCCGGGGGGACCAGCCTGGCTCTGGCTTTCCCGGCCGGCTACGGGGTGGTCACTGGGTGCCAGGCGGGTGCCAAGCGGGCACCGGGTGCCAACTCGCAGCTGGTCCTCGCGGAGGCATTTGCTGAACGGACACCAAACAGATGGGAACGTGCCGGAGAGCCCCCGGGGGCCGGCGTGCCCTGGCATCCATCAGTGCCTCGATTGCTGCCGTTCTCAGCCGAGCCAGGGCAGAGGCCACCAGGCCCTGGATGCGGCCACAAGCAGACGGTGACCCATGGGGACCCCCATCCCCGGCACCCCAAATTGTTCATCCAGCCACCCCCCCACCCCCACAGAACCATTGACTAATCCTGAGCTGGGGGGAAAATCCTCTCTCCTTCCCCCCCGGCCCCAGACGGCGGCCGAGGACTGAGCTTGGTTTTGCCGGCACTAATCCTGTCCCTGCCTGTCCCTGCCTGTCCCTGCCTGCGCCGCCTGCCCTTCCCCACCTGCTCCTGTCACCCCCGTGGGGTCTCGTCCACCAAGGGGCTCCCTGAGACCCATCTCCCCCCCACCACCCCCGGCACCGTGGGTGCCCTTCCCTCCGTGCCTCAGTTTCCCTGTTTTCCCAAACCCGGCTGCTCCCCCGGCAAGAAGGGGCAGATTTTGGGGGTCACGGGGCAAAAAAGGGGACACAACATCCCCCAGGTGCCGTCTCGCCGGGGATTTGACCAAAAAGCCACCTCCACCATCACCGTCTCCGAGCATCGCCTCCCTCCACCCCGCATCAGTGCGAGCCTGGGGGTGGGGGGGCGGCCTCCTTTTAATATTTAATTCCTCCCCCCCCCTCCCCCCCCCCGCTAATTTCTGGCGTGTGCTTACATCTTCTAACGAGGGTTTTATTTGTCGTGTTTGTTGTTTGCCTCCCGGGCTCGGTTCTCGGACCGAGGTGCTAATAAAGCCGACATCTGTCACCGGGGATTAGATCGGCTTCTCGTTAACACGCTGGTTCCTTTAAATAAATAATTGTGTCGTCCCCCCCCCCCCCCCCCAAAACCCGCCTTCAATTATTAAAACAAAACTCCGGCGCCGGCCTGGGGGTGATGGGCGAGCGGGGGGGGTCCCCTGGGGACGGGGCGGGATGGTTTCGGAACCGATGGAAGAGTGTCCCCAGGGAGATGTCCCCGTCCCCCATCCCCGCCACGGGGTGGGGGGGTTGGGGGGGAGCAAATCCAGTTCTCCCAGTGCAGGTAATGGTGCAGCATCCCGGTCTCCCGTTAAACCCCCGGCTCTCGCATGGGAATTTTCCTCTTTCCTGCCTCCCCCCCCCAAAAAAAAGAAAAATTCTCCATCCTCCAAGGGTGATGCCTCATGGGGGAGACCCTTCTCCCTCCCCTCGCCCCCCCCCCTCTCCCCCGAGCTCCAGCGGTGCTTAATGTATTATTTTAATCAGCTCCGCTCCCGGAAAACCAGGCAGAGGGAAGCGATTCCGGCCGTTCCCGCGCTGCTGGCGGGGAGAGGGATGGTTAAAGCGGAGAAATCCCCTCCCGGGGGGGGGGTGGGTGTGCTCGTGGCTTCGTGCTTCACCTCCTCCTCCTCCTCCTCCTCGGGGTCGTGGCTGTCGGGCTCCTGGGGCGACGCTTTAATTATGCCCAGGACCTGGTAGAAATATGGTTCCCGGCGCGCTCCAGACAGCGGGAACCCCCCCCAGGAGAGGATTTAGTTGGGAGGGGGGGGATGGAGACAGGCGTTTGCCGGGCGATGGTTATAATGGCCATAAAACAGCCGGGCAGCGCATCCCGCCGTGGCCCGTGGGCCATAAAGCACAGGTAACGAGCCCGGGGCCACCACGGGGTGGCTTTGGGGGGGGGGGGGTTGCTGGGGGAGCCCCTCTGGCTCCCTCCTGCAATGGGGAAGAGGGGAGCGGGGGCTGTTTCCCCAAGCATCGCTGCGGGAACTGCCTGACACCGGGATCGCTGAGGAATCCCGGGATCACCACGGGACCCCGGGATCACTGCGGGAACCCCGGGATCACCATGGGACACTGGGATTGCTACTTGACCCTGGGATCACTATGGGAGCCCAGGATCACTGCAGGACCCCAGGATCACCACAGGACCCCGGGATCACCGTGGGACCCTGGGATCACCACGGGACCCTGGGATCGCTGCATAACCCCGGGATTGCTCTGGGATCCTGGGATCGCTGCGAGACCTGGGGATCACTGTGGAATCCCGGGATTGCTGCCTGATCCCAGGATCGCTGCGGGACACCAGGATTGCTGTGGGACCCTGGGATCGCTGCAGGACCCCAGGATGGGTGAGGGATGCCAGGATGGCTGCTTAACCCTCGGATTGCTGTCAGGTCCTGGGATCACTGCAGGATCCTGGGATTGCTTCCTGAGCCTGGGATTGCTGCGGGACCCCAGGATCACTGCAGGACCTTGGGATCCCTGTGGGAGCCCCGGATCACTAGAGGACCCCGGCATGGTTGAGGGTCCCTGGGATTGCTGCCAGATCCTGGGATGAGTCCCAGATCCTGGGATCACTGTGGGACACCGGGATCGCTGCTGGGCCCTGGGATCAGCGCAGGACACTGGGATTGCTGTCTGACCCCAGGATTGCTACCAGATCCTGGGATTGCTGTGGGACCCTGGGATCACTGCAGGACCCCAGGATTGCTGTAGGACCCCGAGATCGCTGTGGGACCCTGGGATTGCTGCCAGATCCTGGGATCGCTGCTGGACCCCGGGATCAGTGCAGGACCCCGGGATCACTGTAGGACCCCAGAATTGCTGCGGGACCCCAGGATTGCTGTGGGATCCCAGGATTGCCACCAGATCCTGGGATCGCTGCCCGACCCTGGCATCGCTGCCTGACCCTGGGATCACTATGGGACCCTGGGATCACTATGGGACCCTGGGATTGCTGCGGGACCCCAGGATCGCTGTGGGACCTTGGGATCACAGTGGGACCCTGGAATCGCTGCCCGACCCTGGGATCACTGTGGGACCCTGGAATCGCTGCCCGACCCTGGGATCACTGTGGGACCCTGGGATCGCTGCCTGACCCTGGGATCACTGTGAGACCCTGGGATCACTGCCTGACCCTGGGATCACTGTGAGACCCTGGGATCCCTGCCTGATCCTGGGATCACTGTAGGACCCTGGGATTGCTGCCTGACCCTGGGATCACTGTGGGACCCTGGGATCACTTCCCAACCCTGGGATCACTGTGGGACCCTGGGATCGCTGCCTGACCCTGGGATCACTGCCTGACCCTGGGATCGCTGTGGGACCCTGAGCACCCAGGGCTGGGACCAGCGCGTAGGGCAGACCAGGATCCATCCCGCCTGGTCCGCAGGGGCTGTGGGATGGGGTGACACCAGGGACGTGCTCGGGATGAAACGTCACGGCGAAGCGAAACCCTCGGGTGTCCTGGCAGGGCTCTCCTTCCTAATCGTCCTTATTTGCCCAGGCCTAATTCATAAATCAGCAGGCGCGAGTAATTTCCCCAGGAGAGCGTTTAGACGGGAGATTGAATGAGTAATTTACTGGGAACATTAAGACGGCACCAGATAACTTATTTATGAGAACTTTTTGACAGATCTGCCACTCAATAATTTATGCCGTGCAGCATTTAGTCAGGGTCACCAGTAAATAATTCACTTATTATAAACTATAGAAGGTTTTACGAGACGCTGAATTATTATCTCACACCGGATTCGGGGCCGTAAGTGTGAAGCCGATGATGCCCCGGTAGCAGAGGTGTCCCTGGATGGGGTGTGCTGAGACCCGATGCCGCGGCACACTCGGTGCAGGGGTTTGGTTTGGTCCTGCCTAGATTCTGGGGGGGCTGCCGGGTCCCCCCCAAGGGCTGTGGTGGCCTCTGGGAGGAAGAGGCATTGCCGTGTTTTTGGGGCAGATTCTTGTGCAAGAGATAAGGAAACTGGGTTTCACTTCGCATCCCTGAGGGGCTTTATTTGGGCAGCCTGGGCTTGCCCCCCGCCGGGGAAACTGAGGCAGGGGACCCCCCCCTGCCCCTCGCCTCCCTGAGTCCAGACTCTTCACCACCATGGGGACGGAGCAGTGATGCCGGGGGGCTCGCACCCCACTCAGCCCTGCTGAGCATCCCCTGGCCCCGTGGCTTTGTCCCTGGTCATGACGTGGATGGCGGCCACCAGAATCAGCAGTGGCCCGAAGATGGTGGCCACCAGACACCCCTTCACCACGCAGTAGTGGTCCCACAACCCGCACATCCCGGGCCCCCCGCTGCCTCCCGGGGGATGCCTCCCACCTTCGCCCTGCGTGGTGGCATCTCCAGCACAGGGCTCGGTTGTCCCCCAGGGTCCCACGGTGCTCCTGCCGTGTCCTCCACTGTCACCGGTCCCGGCCGAGCCATCTGTGGGCACAGGGCACGGTGTGAGCCACTGGGTCAGTGGCTACTTTGGGGACATGGGATCTTGGAGGGGGGGGGGGGGAGTGTGCGTCTGGGTGCCACCGAGGCCGGGTGCAGCCGGTGCATCGAAAGAGGAAGGAGAATTTCTCCACCGACTACATGCCCAGTCTGGGCTCCTCCGCACAGTTAAGGGGGGGGGGGATGCGGTGGGACGGGTGGGCTCGGGGCTGGGGACCTCCCGCACTGACAGCCCACCCCCCCCCCCCGGGGACAGTCTGAACCCAAGCCTCGTCCCCTGAGACCCTCCTCCCTCCATCTTTGGACTCACCACAAACCAGCAAGAGGTAGGAAAAGGTCTTTGGGTTGGTGGGGTCGGAAAAGGTGTCCACGACCACCTTGTACCTCCCGCTGTCCTCCAGCTCCAGGGGTCCCATCTCCAGCGACAGGTTGGTGGGATGGATGAGGAGCCGCCCTCGGAAGTCGGGCAGGTAGCCGACGGTGAATATCCTCTGTCTGGGCTTGGCCTTGGCGATGTGGGTCCCCCGGGTCCTCCAGGTGACCCGCGCGATGTCCCCGGAGGTGGAAGGCAGGGCCGGGAAGGAGAGGGACTGTCCCTTCAGCCCCCTCAGCACCTCGGTGCCGCCGCAGAGACGCAGACCTGCAAGGCACCGGGTGCCATGACACAGTCGCGGAGGGGGGGGGGGACCACAGCGGTGGCGATCACAAGGGTGGTCTCCACCTCCCCCCCCAAAATAAAGCACCCCGAAACATCCCTAGGGATGCAGCCAGGATGCTCCAGGCATCCCAGCCCTGCCCACTGCAAACTGTCCCCCCCCCAGCCCCATGAGCATCCTTACCCCCGGCTGCTGCTACCAACAAGCAGCAGAGAAGCGTGGCCCCCTCTCCGGCCATGTCCCCTCCTTCGTGGGGTTGAGCGGACACTGTGGTCCCCGACCCGTGGGGCTGAGCCCCACAGGGGCAGAACCAAACCCCCACCACCACCCCCGGAGCTGACGGAGAAGGATTGCACAAGGTTCCGGGAAGGACACGGATGCTCCCTGGGGGTAAGGGAAGCGGTGACTTGGCGGGTGGGATGGTCTTCACGGAGGAAGCGGTGGCAGATGGTGTTTGCCACGACGTGCCAGGGCCTGGTTCTGCCCCAGGATGGGCGGGAGAGGAAGGGGCAGCTCCCACCCCCACCGGTACCTTCTGCGGGTGATGCAAAACCCGGCGGGGGCGACGGGACCGGTGGCAGAGGGGACACAGGGGTTTAAGATCCTGCTTGTGGGGTGCGACCAGCCAGGGGACGTGTAGGGGGTCCTTCCCTTATTCATCCCAGTTTTTATCCCATCGGAGCCAGCTGGGAATGGGGACACGGCTGCAGGCGCTGCCCCCCGGCAGAGGGGAATTTTAACAGGGGTTTGGGGGGGGGGGTGTGGGGGGGGCTCAGGTGCTGTGTGAGATGCTCTTGGTGGGTGCAAACCTGCTTTCCCCAGGATGCCATCCCCGCACGCCCCGTCCCCCCATCCCCTATCCCACCCAAACCCGCTGGTTTCCACCCAGTTATCGCTTCCCCCAGTGACCTGGGACCAGCACAGAGCTCAAACCGGGACAAGGGGGGGGGCTCGGGGACCCCAGCCGAGGCCAGGCCTGACCCCCCCCCCCCGCCCCCGGGGGACAAGCCCGGCTGGCACCGAGCGCGGTCGTGTGCTGCCACCTCTCGGGCAGAGCCGCGCTCCGGTCCCGGAGAGCGTTTTGCTGCGAAAAATGTGGATTTCTTATATTTTTTTTCCCCTCCCTCGGCGGTTCAGAAGGTGGGATGCTGCGGGGATGGGCTGCCGGGCCATCCAAAGAGAAAAGCATTAAAAAAGCCGCCTCTCTGAGAAGGGGGGGGGGACACAGAGACACACACACACACACACGACTGTGGGGGTCCCCCGGGGGGGGAGGACATCCGTGTGACAGCCTCCTAGGGGGTGCCCCCCCCCCCCCAACATCCCGCTCCCATTCTGCGACATCCCCTGCCCCACGGCCACACCGGGCCCGCGGACCCCAACACCGGGAGGGATGCGGGATCCCGGGGAAGTAGCAGCAGCAGCACCGTGTCCCCAAGCCATCGCGCTGTCACACCAGCATCTCCGCCTGCGCTCAAACCCCCCCCCCCTCCCCCCGAAAAAAAAAGAAAAGCCCCCCTCTTGCGCATCTCAGGGGCCAAATTTAGCTGGAAGGGGAACGAGAAACCGCGGATGATGCGCTGAATAAAAACACCCTCTGCAATGCGGTGCCTCAAGTATGCAGCGGCTTCCCTTCCTCCTCCACGCCGCCCGTGGAACGTGGTAAATGTTTCCACCACCACCCCCCCCCACACCTTTTAATTCCCTTCCCCTTTCTCTGCTCCCCCCCCACTTCCCCCCCTCCCGGCCTCTCACGCTCCCTGGGCAAAGCTTCCTCCAGCCCAAGGAAGGTTCCCTTGATGTAAATTGTTCCCAACATGTCGAAGGGAGCCGCAGACAAAAGCTCTAATTAATCCGCTCGGCCCCCGCTCCGGAGCGGAGGTTTTCAACCCTGCAAAACGCTGCTTTTCCCTTTGTAGCCTTAATTAGGTTTTTTTTTTTTTTTTCTTTTGCTCCTCTGCCTGCCAGGGGGAGGAAGGGGCCGTGGGAGCCGGCGTGTCCCACGTCACCGCCGGGGCACCGCACGGGGAGGGAAAGCCACCAGAGCTCCCCCAGTTCGGGCTCATGGAGGGGGGGTGTGTGTGTGTCAGGACATGCCTCAGTTTACCCCCACCCCGCTGGGGTTGAAGCCATTGCAGCCCCATCACTGCTGGGTGATGGAGCAGGGACCCATCAGCTTGTGCGTCCTGGGGTACAACATGACTTTTCAGGCTTGGGGGGGGGGGGGTGTCAGGCTGTGCCTCAGTTTCCCCCCTCGCTGGGGTTGAAGCCGTTGCACCCCGGTCACTGCCGGGTGATGGAACAGGGACCCATCAGCTTGTGCATCCTGGGGTACAACAGCACTTTTTGGGGTTGGGGGGGGTCAGGCTGTGCCTCAGTTTCTGCCCCCCCCACCCGGCTGGGGCTGAAGCCGTTGCACCACAATCGCTGCCGGATGATGGAGCGGGGACCCATCAGCTTGGGTGGGCTGGCAGTTTTTGGGCTTGTAGGAAACCCACTCTGGCTACCGGAGAAACTGAGCTGATCCCATCCCTCTCTGCTCCCCATTCCGTGGCCTTTTCCCCCAAGATTTTTGCTGGGAATCTGCCCCTGCTTTCTCACCCCCCCACCTTTGCCCCGTTCCCAGCAGAACTCGGGGGGGCTGCTCCCCAGTCCCTGCTCCCCACCTCATCCCCTCCATCACCCGCTTCCCAGCCGCCGTTTCTCTCCCCCCGGGGGGAATGGCTCGGGGCCACGGGGGAGGCAATGAGCTTACCGTAAGGTGATTAGCGGCGCGGATCGGAGGGCAGAAGCAGACGGCGGGGGCGATGGGATTAGGGGCTGCCGGCCCCCCCAGCCTCTTGCTCTCTTCCAGCCGCACCGTGGCCGCCTGCGACCCACCGGCCCCGCATGATGCTGTGGGGCAGGGGACAACAGGGCACCTCAGTGGGGCTGTGCTGGGCTTGGCCATCCCTGATAGATGCAGGAAAAGATCGGGAGTGCGGCCCGATCCCGGTAAAACCACTCTCAGGATAAGCTCGTTAATACCTAGCAGTGATTTAAGGAGGTGGTATCTGTGGGTCGGGGCTGGATAAGGGACGGACAAACTGCTGCTGCCCCCAGATAAGGGGGGGGGGGGGGTGGTGTCCGTCCCCACGGCGCCGCAGCCACGGTTTATCTGGAGGCGGCAGATCCGGAGTTAAGATATTTAGGAGAGGGAATAAACCTCCGGGCAACGCGCCGAGCTGCTTCCTTGAAGGATGGAGAGGGGAGAGTTAACGCAGGGCTGGGGTGATGCTCCTCGGTCCTGCATCCCGATCCCCTTGGGATGGCTCCATCGGGGGGTGAGGGGGTGTCTGGCTCCAGCGAGGGGTCTGGAGGATGTTGGGCGGGGGAGCACGTCCCTTTTTGCTCAATTCCCCCCCCCCCCGGGGGTCTCTTCTGGTGCAGGGGGAAGCTTTGCCGTGGGTTGTTGGAGGGGGAGCCTCATCTTTTGGGGTGAAAACCAGCTCAGCCCGTTTGGTCTCCTCCACAGAAGAGCCCAGAATTTGTTCAAGAACCTGAAATAAAGATCTACCGGGGGGGGGGGGTGTGTGAAGGTGGGGGTGGGGGGGGTGTGAAAAAAAAGAAAAAAAGTTGGTTTTTCTTTAATCCGTGCTCAGGTGGGTCAACAGCTCATCGCAGTTCAAAGCACCTCGTTTGTCGGGGAATTTTGAGGCCTGGACCGATGCACGGCTCAAGGTCCCCCCCCTTGGGGGGGTCCTACCCGGTGCCCGAATTGTTGGGAGCGCCGTGGGAGGGGGGGTCCCTGCTGCCGGACGAGGAGGTGTGTGACGGCCACGGCTGCGCCCAGGCTGCCCAGCACCAGCAGGCAGAGCATCCCCTTCACGCTGCAGTAGGACCACGAAGCGCCTGCAAACAGAGACAGAAGCTGGAGACGGGTGGGTGGGGGGGGACAATGACACATCCTCTGTCCCCCCCCGCCCCGAGGGGGTTGCCTGCACTTGTGGGACTGAACCTGCCAGGTCCCCAAGGTGTTGGCACCGGTTCACAGCCACCCAGCAACTTGCACGCCCACGGCTACATCGCCCACTTCTGGATTTAAGTCCCAAAGCTCATTTTGGAGCTGGAGGGGGAGACACACCCCCCCCCCCCCCCGCCCCCCATAAAAACCCCATTGTTCACACAAACCTGGGCCGGAAGAGTGACAGGCGGCTGTGACATCGGTGGTGGCCGTGCTCCAGCTCACCAGGTTGGTGGCGTTGCACAAGCAGACGGTGGGATCAGAGTCCCCAAGGACCTGCAGGTGCAGCCAGGGCTGGTGGCCCTGGGCTCCCGGGGGACCCCTGTTGCAGGACCAGCTGTAGGAGACGTTGGTGGCCCCGGGCACGGTGCAGAGCAGGGAGACGTTGCAGAGGTCCTGCTCCCGGTGCAGAATTGTCTCCAGGCGCGGCTGGCCAAGGGGCTCTGCGGGGACAGAGATGGTGAGAAGGGACAGGGGGGAGCAAGAAGGGGACACGGGGTGATGGGGACCCGGCTACTCACCCCACACGGACACGCGGAAGCAGAGGGGTGTAACAATGCCTGTTGTGTCCTCAAACTCTGCCCAGTAGAGCCCACTGTCTGCCCTGATAACCCGGCTGATCCACAGGGAGAGATTCTCCTGCCGGAAAAAGGCTCTCCCAAGAAAAGGGTTATTTGAGAACTGGAAAAAACTATTCCTATCAGCCGTCAGGATCCGATGCTTGTCTCCCGTATCCAGCCTCACTTTCCAATGGACCTTTACCCATCCCTGCGGGGGTTTCTCCGGCAGCAGCCGCAGCTCTCCACCGGCAGCCACGACTTTTTCCTGGCACTTTGAGGATCCTAAAGCAGAGAGGGGTGAAAAAGGGAGACCCCAGGAGACTCTGGGGAGGGGGCACTGTCACCACCACCACAGGGGGGTCCCAGAACAACCCAGCCCCGCTCTGGCCACGGGGATCTGAGGCTTGACGCCTCCGGCATCGTGTCCCTTCAGCCATCCCTTGGTTCCCCCCCGGGGCGGCCGAGCGCAGTTTGGGAACCCATTTTCAGTTCCTTCTTCTCTCTCATCCTCTGACTTCACTTACCGTCAGCTGCTGAGAAAGAGGTGCTCCCAGAGATGACCGTGGGGGTTATTTCCCCCTAATAAAATTTGTTATCTAAGGCCAATTAAAAGGGTATCCCATTTTCCAAAGACAGGGAAGCTCTGACAAAAGCTCTCCCTCCCCGGTGCCTCCTGCAGCCAGTCAAATTGTCACGAGCAGAGAATTTTTTCCCAGACACTCAGCCTTTTCTTTAAAAAAATGGACACTTTTCCACAATAATTCCTTCTAAACAGCCCAATTTAAGTGATACCCGTAGCGCCGAGGCTTCCCGACCCTCCAAAAGAGCCTTTTGCTTCCAGCTTCAGTTTGGGGGGGGGTGTGTGTGTGTGTGTCACAACCCAAAGGATGGCTCTTACCCCTTGACAAGCCATTTTCTTGCTAGTTGGCAGGAGAAAAGTAAAACAAAACCCCAACCCACAGCCAAGCGCTGACCCCGGGTGGGATTTCAAAAGCCGTTTCCCAAGGAAGTTGCCAGCCCCACGCGAATGCCTGGCTCAGAGGCCGAGCACAACTCATTGCACCTCCCACGGCAGATTTTACCCCCCTCCCTACTCCCCCCCCCTCCCCCGATGTTACCTTCGGCTCGGCAGAGGAAGAAAGGGGAGAGGAGGAGGAGGAAGAAGAGGAGGGTGATGTGCTCCATGGCTGTCCCAGGGAAAGGTGGGACGTGGGGTGGGAGATGAGGGCAGGTGCCGGGAAGGGAAGATCGGCCCCGGCTTTGTATCCGCTGCCCCCCCCCGCCCCCGCATCCTCAGGGCTGCCCCCATCCTCCCCGATGGGCCCAATCCTGCTGCTGGGGGGCTGTCCCTGGCCTGCGGTGGGGGGGGGGACGCTGGACGTGTCTGCACGCTGCAAACCGCAGCGCCCGGCGCGGCTTCTCCTCCTGAAACCAACTGCAAAGGGAAAGCAAAACTCCAAAAAACTGGCCCCCCGCTTTCCTCCCCCCCTTCCCCCCCCCCCCCCCCCTTTCTCTCCTTCCCCCGAGTAATTAAAACGAGTTTCCTCCTGAGGTTTTGTAGCCACCCAGCCCCACAGCCGAGCCGGCCGGGGCAGCGCATCCGTCCCCACCGTGCTCTGCCCCGCGGGGTACCCCGGCATCCCACCCACCCCCCCCCCCCCCCCGGGAATGCACCCCGGCGGAGGGTTGGGCTATGGTGGTGGTGGTGGGGGATATGGGGGGGGTGACACGGGACACAGCGGGGGCGCCAGCGCGGAGGAGCCCACAGAGGGGCGGAGGGTGCGAAGGAACCGCGGGCGGGAGAGGAAGTTGTCGCTGGACACAGTCGCCCGGCTCCCCGGGGGGGGGGGTTCGCACCCCTCCGGCTGCAGGGTGCTCCCCTCGGGTGTCACCCGGAGATGGGGCTCCCTGGGGGTCCCCGGTGCCCGCTGGCACCCGTGCTGCTGCCCTTCCTGGCGCTGCTGGCCGCGGCCGGTGACCAAGGTGAGATGGGGATGCGGTGATGGGCTTTTTTGGGGGGAGGATAGAGGCTCCTTCGGTTGCCCGGTGCAAAGTGGGGTGACCCCCGGTCCCTGAGCCGAGGGGGGTGACCCCCGGTCCCTGCAGCACCCGCAGGCAGGGCGGGAGGGATGCTGCTGCCCACCCGGGGAGCTGGGTGCCGGGGAAAAAGCTGGAGTGATGGCACCCACGGGCTCTCGGCTGCGGGGTGACGGGCAGCGAGTCGGGCTCGGGGTCCCTGGGGAGATGGAGAGGGCCCGGGTGGGGTTTTGGGGCTTTTCTTCAAAATTTTGTGCCTGGTCGTGCCCAGAGCGGGTAGAGCCGGAACGGCTCTCCCTCGGTGCCAGTTCCCCTCCGCAGTGCCAGTTCCCTGGGTCACACAGGGCTTGGCCAGAAGAAGTCACTTCCCTGCCGGAGCGGTGCCCCTTCCCCACGGCCAGCCCTGACCTTTCCCAAGGCCAGAAACGCAGCTTTTCCCGGCCAGGTCTCCCCACGGAACAAACACGGCACCTTTTTCCCATAATTTCAGTGGAGCTGATGGGGGCTGAGGGTCTTCATCCTAAAACCAGCGACTTCTGCACGAGGGGAACAGAGAAATGTCTGTTTTGGGGGCCAGTTTGGTGCCTGGAGCATCTCCCGGCTGCATCTCTGCATCCCGCATCGTGCCACCCTTCCCTGCTCTTGGGGGGGACCAGTTGAGCATCACCCCCACCTTCCCTCTCCCGCCACCCTAAGATGCATCTCCCAGCCCCATTGCCCACCCTGATGGGGCAGGACCCGGGGGTAAGGGGGGGGGGGTGGGGGGCACGGGCTGCTCAGGGGTGTGCGAGATGGGGTGTCGCTTGCTGGAAGCAGCAGAGCCTGCAGCAACCCCTGGGCTCAGCTGAGCTGCAACCCTCCCTCACCCCCCCACCGGGTGCCGGTGTGGTTAACCCATGATGTGCTGCACTGGCCCCACAGCAGGTTACGATCACACTTCCAGGCTGCAGGGTTGGGGGGGGGGGGGGAGCAGATTTTTGCATGATATTTTTTCATTTTTACCCACTGCCCCAACACCCTCCCTCCAGGGCAGCTCCGGGAGCCTGGGATGGGGGGATTAAATTGCCCTCCCATCTTTCTTGCAGCACTAGGTGCCTCCTAAGCAACAGCCCCTGCTTCTTGCAGGCTGTTTAGGACCTGGAGGGGGTGGGAAGGGCCCCCTTTGTAATGAGCTTCAGGTCCCAGGTGTGAGCCATCAGGGGTGGGAACCCATAAATAGTCCCTGCATCCCAACCTGCTCCTTTGTGGCCCCAGGGGAGGATGCTTCTGTCTTTCCTTGCTCTGCTCTCTCCTATTCCTGGATCTGCTGAACGTAGGGATGTCCCCTCTGCTGTCCCCAGGGCCTGCTGAGGGCACCCTTGTGGGAAGGCAAGGTTCAAGCTGGAGCTGCTTGGGGTCTCCTGGCCGTGCCATGAGATAGTAAAGCTGGTGGCTCCATAGGTGCCTCCAAGCATGGCTCGGTGTTGGGACCAGTTGCATGGAGCCCAAGCCCTGCTGGGGGCTGTGGGATGGGTGGGTGGGCTAAGCCGAGCTCCCGGAGGGTGACGTTGGCCTTGATGGCAAGTGGGCTTGGGTTGTGGTTTAAGCATGCTTTGACGTGCAAGCTGGGCTTTGCTGAGGGCTGCAAGCCGGGTGTTGCGTGGGGCTGTGCAAAGTCCACCCCCGGCGCTGCCCCGACCACAGGCAGCCGTGAGGAAGCCGTGAGGTTGTGTTGCACGCTCGGTCCCGGCAGCCACAGAGGTTCGTTTGTTTTAGGGGCTTTTTTTTTTTAATCTCGCTTCTGCCAGAGCCCTCGACATCTGGGGCCGCACTGAAAAGTGGGAGGCAAGCACAGAAACTCAAGAAAAAGGTCCAGCGGGCAAAATTCCTGCTCTACCCTGGGCTGGATGGGTGAGAGCCTGGCCCAGGTTGCCCAGAGAAGCTGTGGCTGCCCCATCCCTGGAGGGGTTCAAGGCCAGGTTGGAGGGGGCTTGGAGCAACCTGGTCTGATGGGAGGTGTCCCTGCCCAGGGCAAGGGGGGGCAATTGGATGATCTTTAAGGTCCATTCCCACCCAAACCATTCAATGGCTCTATGATCAGAGAGCCTGCAACCATCCCTGCTCTGGGCAGGGCAGAGGATATTGCAAAAGCATCTGCAACGTGTGGCCAGTCAAGCAAGTGTGGACAGACACACAACCAGCCTGGGGGGGTTGCAAAGAGAAGGGAACCCCCGAGATGGGGATGGTGATGGGGAACCAGGCTGAGCTTGTCCCCGGGGAGCAGGAGGGACTGTGCTGGGAGCTGCGGGTGTGGGACGTGGGTGGGCTCTCCCTCGCTCACCCCTCTCTGCTTTAGGATCCTCAAAGTGCCAGGAAAAAGCCGTGGCTGCCGGTGGAGAGCTGCGGCTGCTGCCGGAGAAACCCCCGCAGGGATGGGTAAAGGTCCATTGGAGAGTGAGGCTGGATACGGGAGACAAGCATCGGATCCTGACGGCTAATAGGAATAAAACTTTCCAGTTCTCAAATAACCCTTTTCTTGGGAGAGCCTCTTTCCGGCAGGAGAATCTCTCCCTGTGGATCAGCCGGGTTATCACGGCAGACAGTGGGCTCTACTGGGCAGAGTTTGAGGACACAACAGGCATTATTACACCCCTCTGCTTCCGCGTGTCCGTGTGGGGTGAGTAGCCGGGTCCCCATCACCCCGTGTCCCCTTCTTGCTCCCCCCTGTCCCTTCTCACCATCTCTGTCCCCGCAGAGCCCCTTGGCCAGCCGCACCTGGAGACACACATCCTGCACCGGGAGCAGGACCTCTGCAACCTCTCCCTGCTCTGCACCGTGCCCGGGGCCACCAACGTCTCCTACAGCTGGTCCTGCAACAGGGGTCCCCCGGGAGCCCAGGGCCACCAGCCCTGGCTGCACCTACAGGTCCCTGGGGACTCTGACCCCACCGTCTGCTTGTGCAACGCCACCAACCTGGTGAGCTGGAGCACGGCCACCACCGATGTCACAGCCGCCTGCCACGCTGCCCCAGGTAATTTGCCCTCAGCTCCCTAAAAGCAGGATTTAGGGGGGTGCACAAGCCCCACCGCTTCCAGTCTCCTCTCTCGGGGCCCTTCCTGGGCCAGTGGAACTGCGGAGGATGTCACGGTGAAGCCAAAATGTGCCCAGGTCCCCCTGTTGGGGCAGGGAAGCATGAGAGCTGAGGAGAGTGGTGTCACTTGGGCCGTGATGGAGGCTGCGGTCAGCAACAGCTCCAGGCTCTTCCCGGTGTCGAAGGTCTCCCCTCTTCCTCCCCAGGGCTCCTCAGCATCCTTCCATGGTGGGCGGTGGCTGTGACCCTGCTGCTGGCACTGGCCATATCCGTAGCCATCGTTGTCACCCGCTACTGGTGGAGGAAGCGGAGGAAGGACCCCCCAGCAGGTTTGTCCCCAGGGCTGGGGCAGTAGCTCGCAGGACGGGCAGCCGTGGGGGTCTGGCCGTGCATCCCTGCCCCCCTCTTTGCTGCTGTCACCCTCCTGATGCTCTCGGTGCTGGCCCTGGGCTTCCCCTCCTTCTGGGGCTGATGCGGGACAAGCCATGGGCACTGTCACCCTCCTGCCAGGTGCTGCAGAGGGCACCAAGTCTTTGCCCACCCCTGTTGATGGAGGGTGGTCCAGGTTGATTTGCTGGATGGAGCATCCCAACAGCCCAAGCGTCGGTGCCCAAACCTGGAGTCCTCGTCCCATGGGGTGTAGAGGACAGTTTGGGTTTGGATATTGATTCTATTCAGAGCTGGAGCTTCCCTCCTCACCCTTTGCCAGGTGCCAAAGAAGTCAAACCTCCCACTGGCCAAGGGGACCTCTTTCTCCCTCTGCTTTGCTTTGCTTGAAGGCTGGACCCCCGAAATCTGGGAGCTCTAACGCACCAACCCTCTTACACTGACCCTTCAAACTCCCCCAGGACAGGTTGAGCAGACAATAACCGTCTACGAGGAGGTGGGCAAAACCCGAACTGGCCAAGTCCCTGTGAGTGCTGGGGTTGTCCCTGGGTGTCCCCTCCCTGCGCTGCTTGGAGGGAGGGGTCTTCTGGAAAAGTCTGGGTTGCATCTTTTAACCGGCCTGGGGTTATTTCCAGCCCCAGAATGGGACCAGTGAGACCCCTGTCGAAGGAAACACCATCTACGCCGTCATCACCAAAACACAGGTAGGGTCAGTCCTGTGCTGGTGTGTGTGTGTGGGGAGCTGGAGCTGCCCCATGGGCTTGGCTGTGCAGCTCCCAGGCTGGATGCATCCATGGCAGCTTCCAAGATCACCCCTTTTGCCCAAAATTTGAGGGGTTTATTTGCACATTCCAGCACAGGAAAGACATGGAGCTGTTGGAGCGGGGCCAGAGGAGGCCCCGGAGATGCTGGGAGGGCTGGAGCCCCTCTGCTGGGAGGGGGGGCTGAGAGAGTTGGGGGGGTTCAGCCTGGAGAAGAGAAGGCTCCGGGAAGACCTTGGAGCCCCTTCCAGTCCCTAAAGGGGGGGGCTCCAGGAAAGCTGGGGGGGGGACTCTTGATGAGGGAGGGGAGCGATGGGACGAGGGGGAAGGGTTTTAAGCTGTAAGAGGGGAGATTGAGCTGAGCTGTGGGGCAGAAGTTCTTTGCTGTGAGGGTGGTGAGAGCCTGGCCCAGGTTGCCCAGAGAAGCTGTGGCTGCCCCATCCCTGGAGGGGTTCAAGGCCAAGGTTGGAGGGGGCTTGGAGCAACCTGGTCTGATGGGAGGTGTCCCTGCCCAGGGCAAGGGGGGGAACCAGATGAGCTTCAAGGTCCCTTCCAACCCAAACCATTCCATGACTCAACTCTTTTCCCTGGCAGGGGCCCAGCCACCCTCGGGAGCCCGAAACCTGCACCATCTATTCCATGATTCAGCCCAGCAGGAAGGTGAGGTTGCCTGGCTGTGACCGTGGCCTCTCAGCAGTGGCCACAGAAACCTGTGTCCCCTCCTTTTGCCACCGGGGTGACTGGTTCACCGTCCCACTCCTGCATTGCCTAATGGCAGCTTCTCCCTCTGCTCCACAGTCTCCTTCTCTCAAGAGGAAGAGGCTGGACCCAGCCTTGGTTTCCACCGCCTACGTAGAGGTAACAGGCGCCAGACCAGTGCGGAGATGAGCCCTGGGTATCTCCAAAGCTCACCAGCTTTTTGGGGTGCTCAACCTCACCCCTTCCCTTGCAAGCTACGGGGGGTTCTAGATGCTGGTGCCCCCAGTTGCAGACCTTGCCCCCAGGTCCTGCTGGCCACCACCTCTCCTAGTGCCCTGGCCACCTCAGCAAGACCTTCCCTTCCCTACGGGCCTGTCCTGGTTTTGGCTGGGATGGAGTTAGTTCTCCTTTAGTGGCTGCTGTGTTTCGGATTTGGTCTGAAAGGAAATGTCGCTAATGCATATTGTTTTAGCTGTTGCCAGGTGGTGTTTATATTAGTCCAAGGACTTTTTTTCAGCTTCCCATAGACAAGGACAGGTTGGCCAAGGGGATGTTCCACCCCAGAGGTGTCATGGTCAGGGTATAAATGAAGGTTGGCCGGGGAATGGGGACCTGCCATCGCTGCTCAGGATGGTCTGGGCAACCAGTCTCTGCGTGGTGAGAGGGACTTGTGTCGTATTACTTCATTTTTGGATATTCTTTTACCATCATCGGTATTATTACTGTTATTTTCCTTTTCAGTTATTGTTCTATTAAACTGTCTTTTTCTCAAGCCATGAGTTTGGTGGGGGTTTTTGTCCTTTCTCCTCCTTTTCTCCCCGCCCTTCTGGGGCAGAGGGAGAGAAGTGAACGAGCTGCTGCGTGGTCCCAGTTTCTGGCAGGGGATAAACCACGATGGAGCCTCTTCTCCCGGAGCACCCAAAGACCTCCAGCACCCACCAGGACCCCGCCTGGCAAAGCCGGGGGCTGGCTCAGGATGGGAATGGTCAGATATGGGTTTCTGCAAGGATGCACGCCCTGATTGCCCCTTGGAACCCTCCCTGTGAGGGAAGGAGGAAAAATTCAGTGATGGAAACCCACCTTCGGAGGAAATGGATGGGAAATTGCGCATGGATCATGGGGGAAGAAGGGGATACGTGTGATGTGATTGTGTTTAGTGACAGCATGTGTTCTCATGTTTGTTTGTTTTTTTTTTTTAACATCTTGACGGGTTCAATACAGCTCAGGAATTTATTTTTAGGTGCGATATAAGCTGAACTACATGAGACAATTGCGGTGCTTGTTTAATTAGCTTAATTGGCTAGTTATAGCCTGAGATGTACCTTGGGCAGAGGAGGGAAGCGGGAATTGCCTTGTTTGTGGCTCGGGAACCTCTGAAGCAAATGGGGTCTCATGCAAAGAAGCACTTTGCAAAGTTTTGGCTGTGTGTTGGGTGGGAGAGAGGTGGCCACAAGCGTTGGCTTTGGGCAGGATGGTCCCAAAGGCGATGCTGAGACCGGAGATACCACCGAGTCCCTTCCCACAAGTGGCCCTGGGAGAAGGAGGTGGAGAAAGAGGGTCTCCGGCTTCAAAGATCTTCCCCCAAGGCAAGATCAAGGGCTTTTCTTCGGGATGAAAATGAAAGGTGGCACTTTGATGGCAGCGTGGGGAGCGGCAGCGGCTCTGCGAGGCCCCCCCCCTCCTGCCCCAGTCCCTGGATCAAAATAGCTTTGTGGCTGCTCCCTGTGAGACAAGCATTAATTGGGATCATTAGCCGGGAACTGTGCTGGGAGGCTGGCAGGGGGAGGGAGGAAGTGTCTGGCTGCCGGGAGGAGAGAATTTAGGGGGCTGGGCTGGCACGGATGGGGGCTCAGGCACAATGTGCTGTCACTGTTGTCTGAGATGGGCTGATATGGGTTCATATGGATGAGGATGAGCCCCATCCTCACCTTTTCACAACGTGTGGGTGTGAGTAGAGTACTTCTTACACCATAACGGCGTTCCCCTCCACAAGATGCAGTTGAGACTGATCACAGAATAGAATCATTTTGGTTGGAAGAGACCTTTAAGACTGTCAAATCCAACCATCAACCCGGCACTGCCCAAACCCCCACTGACCTGTGTCCCTCAGCACCATGTCTGCCCGGCTTTTAAATCCCTCCAGGGATGGCGACTCCACCACTGCCCTGGGCAGCCTCTTCCGACAACCTTTGGGAAAAATTTATTCACCCAAATATCCATCCTAAACCTCCCCTGGTGCAACTTGAGGCCGTTTCCTCTTGTCCCATCGCCTGTTCCTTGGGAGAAGAGACCGCCCCCCTGGCTACACCCTCCTTTCAGGTGATGATGGAGCTGGCAGCCTGTGGCCAGCTGAATTCGGTGGGAAAAGTTCAGGTGGGATGGAGGGGATGGAAATCCCTCGGTGCAGGTGCTGAGGATGGGGTGACACAGTCCTTGTTGGGCTGTGGCCGCTGCCGGGGAGCAGGGGCTAAAGCAGGAGCTGCATCTCAGCCGTGGTGCCGCTGGATGGGTGCCAGGGATCCGGCCACGGCACCACGGCGTGCTCCTCTGAAAACCGCCTGGCGCTGATGTGGGATCTCCTCCCCGATGGATGGGGAGGGATGGCTCAGGGATGAAATTAAAGTGGGTCAGGGCTCAGCGGGTGCCGCCGTCGCCCTTTGTTCACGGCCAAGGCTCAGCCCCGGCGCTCCCCGCTCACACGTGGGAAGACGCCGGCGGCCGTTTGCCCCCGATGCAGGGGCTGCCTTGGCCTCTCTCCCCCCTCAGCATCCAGAACAAAAGCCCTGAAATATGGTCTTTCAGGAAGGAATCCAGGCTGTGGGTTCAAACAAATCTTTTCATTTGAAGCATCTGCCCCTCCCGGCTGGAGGCTGAGCACGTGCTCTTCCATCGGGGAGTCATCCCTACCACCTCCTTCCCACCAGGGTCTCCACTCAAACTGGGGCTCCTTGATGGATGGGGCTGTGGAGATGGAGGGGCTGGAGCATCTCTGTGCTGAGGAAAGGCTGAGGGACCTGGGGCCGTTCAGCGGGAGAAGAGCAGACTGAGAGGGGATCCCATCGATGCTGAGCAATATCTAAAGGGTGGGGGCGGGGCAAGAGGATGGGGCCAGGTTCTTCTCAGTGGTGCCCGGGGACAGGACGAGGGGCAATGGGGACAAACTGGGACACGGGAAATGACTGTGAGGGTGGCAGAGCCCTGGAAGAGGCTGCCCAGAGAGGGTGTGGGGTCTCCTTCTCTGGTGAGATTCCAAACCCACATGGATTTGATCCTGTGGGACCTGCTCTGGGTGACCCTGCTTGGGCAGGGGGTGGGACAAGGTGATCTCCAGAGGTCCCTTCCAGCCCCTGATAGTCTGTGATGGCACACAGAGGAGCCAGACCTTGTTGAGGACATGGACCTGGGTGTGCAGGTGGAGAAATGGGAGCCCGGTGGGTTGGTTACAGCAGCTGGAAAGGGGAGGTGTGACCCCTGGGGGTCTGAATTTCATTTACCATCAGGATGGTGGGGTGACTTTGACGGGGGAGGCAGAGGTTTGTGGGGCGCTGTGTGTGGTGTCCCCAGGAAGCCTTGGGGATGACGCCTGTTCTTCGGTCGTCACTCATTCTCGAGAGAGCCTGGAGGCGGAAGAGGAACCAAATGTCACCTCCTAGCTGTGTGGCCGCCCCATCAGCCCCTTTCCTCCGGAGCCCCTTTCCTGCCCCGGGTTGAGGGACGGTGACAGGGGGCTGCAGGCTCCGGGTGGTCCTCGGTGAGCAGCTGCCCGGCGAGGAGGATTTCCACCCCGTGGTTTGGATGCGGACGCGAAGAAAAATGGCGGCGGGGCTTATAACGGTGCCCTTCTTCCTCTTCTTCACCACGCAAGGTATGATACTGGGTTCCCCTGGGGTGGGGGTGCTGGGCTTGGGGGAGATGGCTTTGGGGATAGTGGGGGACCTTGGGGAGGTGCCAGCGGGTAAAACCACCCCACCCCCATGCTCTTCCCCGGCTTCTCCTATCCTGGTGTTGTCCCCAGGATGTTGACCCACCATCTCCCTTCCAGCGGGAGCCCCCAGCATCGCCATCACCATCACCAAACTGGGGGTGAGGGGCTGCTCTGGGTGAGCCTGGAGCGGGGAGGTGGGGGGAGGGGAGGACCCCAAAAATGAAAGCAAAAAGATAAAAAAGATTTCACCAGAGGAAGATGGACTTCACCATCCGGGCGCTCCCATGCTCAGGGTGAGGCATCGGAAATCCCGTTTGCCTCTTCAACACGCCCCCGAGGCCGAGAGAGCACAAAGGTGTTAGGAATTAGTAAGCAAATGGGTGATTTGCATTTTCCATGTGTCTGGGAGGAATCGAGGTCCCCGAGCGGGGACGAGCCCCGGGAAGGGGTGGACTGTGTCCACTTGGCCAAGTAGCACCAGTCTCCACTTTATCATGGAATCATAGAATTGTCCAGGTTGGGAGGGACCTTTCAGATCATCGAGTCCAACCATCAACCCAGCACTGCCCAAACCCCCACTGACCCGTGTCCCTCAGCACCACGTCTGCCCGGCTTTGAAATCCCTCTGGGGATGGTGACTCAACTGCTGCCCTGGGCAGCCTGTTCCAATAGCTTAATAACCTTTTCAGTGTAGAATTTTTCCCCAATATCCATCCTAAACCTCCCCTGGTGCAACTTGAGGCTGTTTCCTCTTGTCCCATCGCCTGTTCCTGGGGAGAAGAGACCGCCCCCCCCTGGCTACACCCTCCTTTCAGGGAGTTGTAGAGAGCGAGAAGGTCTCCCCTCAGCCTCCTTTTCTCCAGGCTGAACACTCCCAGCTCCCTCATCTGCTCCTCAGAAGTTCTCCAGACCCTTCTCCTTGGTCTCCAGACCCCTCACCAGCTCCGTTGCCCTTCTCTGGACCTGCTCCAGCCCCTCAATGTCTTTTTGTCATGAGCGGCCCAAAACTGGACACAGCACTCAAGGTGGGGCCTCAGCAGTGCCCAGTCCAGGGGGACCATCACTGCCCAAGTCCTGCTGGCCACACTGTTCCTGACACAAGCCAGGATGCTGTTGGCCTTCTTGGCCACCTGGGCACACTGCTGGCTCATATATAGACGGTTGTTGGCCAACATCCCCAGGTCCTTTTCCACCGGGCAGCTCCAGTCACTCTTCCCACAGCCTGGAGCGTCCATGGAGTTGGTGTGACCCAAGGGCAGGACCCAGCCCTTGGCCTTGTTGAACCTCATCCCATTGGCCTCTGCCCATGGATCCAGCCTGTCCAGATCCCTCTTTAGACCCTTTCTACCCTGAAGCAGGTCTACAGTCCCACCCAACTTGGTGTCCTCTGCAAACTGACTGAGGGTCCACTCCATCCCCTCATCCAGATCATTGATAAAGATATTAGAGAGAACTGGCCCTAGTACTGAGACCTGGGGGACACCACGCATGACCGGCCACCAGCTGCATTTAACTCCATTCACCACCACCCCCTCTGCTTTCTCAGCAGCCTGGGCATCGAAGGTGGTGGGGGCTGTTCATGGGGTGGCGTATCTCAGCCCCAGCCAGCACAAGGGTTACTCCCAAATCCATTGGCGGCGCAACAACACTGTGAAAATTGCCAGCCGGGAGAGCGGGGAGGCAGTCCAGTACCCCAACAGCGGCTACAAGGGACGCCTGGAGCTCTTCCCCAACAACACCTTAAAGATCAGCCACCTGCAGAAAAGCGACAGCAGCACATACCAGGTGTACCTGGAGGACGACAATGGCAAGGAGCACATCGAAAGCATCCTTCTGACGGTTTACGGTGAGCTGGGAGGATGGGAGGGTGGTCCCAGCACCCCATGGGGGGATGGGGAGGCTCTGACATCCCAACTGCCTCTTGCAGATTTGGTTCCGAAGCCCACTGTGAAGGCCACAGTGATCAGGGGTGACCTGGAATTGTGCAAAGCCACCCTGGAGTGCTCGGTGGAGCTGGAAGATGTGCGCTATGAGTGGATCAAGCCCAGTAACATCCTGAATGTGGGTGCCTCCAAGCAGCTTGTCTCCTTCAACCCCTCAGTAGAAACCTACATCTGCAAAGTCAGCAACCCCATCTCCTCCAACAACGCCTCGCTCACCTACAGGCACCCCTGCTCATGGACAGGTACCGCCAGTGGTGCACACACGAGGTGACAAAACTGGGTTGGGGTGGGCTGCGAGGGTGGTCTTGGCTTTGGAGAGTCCCCAGAGCAGCAGTGGTGACCCTGAGGACAACGGGTCCCTGCACTGGAGGTGCCCTATGGGTCAGGAGTGGTGAGTCCCTTTTTCCCCTGTACTGTGGGCTGGTGGGTGGCAGGACCCCACCTGGGAAGGGGATTGGGGGTCCCCTGCCAGGGATGGGCAGCCCACAGCCCTCCCCACACCCCGTGTCTCCCTTTGCCTCCAGGTGACTCATCGTCTTTCTCATCCTGCATCACCATCAACATGCAGGTGGCACTGGGACACCTCCTCCTCCTCCTCTTCCTCCTCACTCTGGCCTGAGGACGCTCTGCGGTTGACATCTCTCCCCATCTCATCACCCCCCTTGGCAGGATCAGTGCCTGGATGAAGCCCCCCAATCACCTGGATGAAGCCCCCCAATCACCTGGATGAAGCCCCCCAATCACCTGGATGCAGAAAGATGTAGTTCTCAAGGGACCCATTACAACCAGTGTCCTTTACACCAGCACCCACCCGGTCCATCCTGCTTCCCACCAGCCCAGGCTCTGCCACTGCTCTCAGGGTGGCTCCGTGCCTCAGTTTCCATCCTCAGCTTCTCTGCTTTGGTTTAATCAAAGGTCATGTTTAAGATCTCTTCCAGCTCTAACCATTCGATGTTTCTATGTTCTCCAGATGTCAACAAAATGGGGTTGAAGTTTGTTGCAACGGTGTTTTGAGAGCCCCAGCAACCTAAATTGCTAAATTAACTGTTATCTACTTGGAAATCCTCTTCTCTCTGGCCCTCAGGTCTACGGGGAGACCAAATCTGAGCCTTTCCTGGGGCTCCTTGTGGACTTGCAGGGTCCTCAGCCATCACCTGCCGTCAGCGATGCCCTTTAAGGCTCTGAAGACCAGTGTGGGACAGTGCATGATGTGTTTAGCCTGAAACCAGTTACACTAGCATGGGTGCAGCTGCGTGTTGCTCTGGTTCTGGAGCACCCAAGCATTGCTAAGGTGGCACCTATACCTTTCTCTGCAGGGGAGGGTTTGGCAGGGTGAGAACGGTCTGTTTGTGTTTACATTAAATTAATTCTAACCTTAAACGTCACCTTTTTAGGTGTCTGTTCTGCATTCTTCTCTGGGCTGGGGTCAGCCACAGCGGGTGCTCAGGGACTTGGGTGGTGACGGAGGGAGCCACGTGTCCCCCCAACACCCTCGCTGGGGACAGGAGCCCTTCCACAGTTGTCCTCCATGGGAGGAGCCAGCTCTGGATGGTGGGACACGGAGCATTGGGGTGGGAGGATGTGTCTTGTGAGGGATGGGGACGGTCCCTCAGCCTGCGGGGAGGAATGGGGACATGTCTCAGGGCCACCACAGCCCTGGGACACTGCTGCTCCTGCCAGCTCCAGCAAACCATCCTAAGAAAGGGGAGAACCGTGCTCTACCCTCTGTAAAACCCAAAAAGCATCACTTTCCAGAGCCATTTTAAAGCAAAGACTCCTAAGGCCAGATTCATCAGAGGATCAATGGGGACCTCACCAGCTCATTTGAAAAACCAGTAATGAGCAGGAGTCGTTACAGGTCCGGGGGCTAATGAGTGGCTTGGGGTAATTCCTGCTAGGTGGCTGATGGTTTTAGCACCAATGTGTATTTTTGCAGAAATCCCCCCACTTGAAAATATTTGTTTGGGTCTTGGTCCATTCCCATGTGGAAGTTTGGGGCTCTTCAGGACGAGCGCTGAGCACCACCATCATCATAAAGCCTCCTGCCATGATTAAATACGGAGCCCGGTGTCCCATCTCAGTCGTCTTTCCATCCAGTAGACTTCAGCCTGAGCTGGTGGGGAAAGTAAAGGCATTTAGGATCATTATTTTGGGTTAAAGGAGGTTTTTCTGTGACTGCCTGTATGTTTTTTGTGCCCCCAGGTGCTTCCTGGAAGGATTTTTTCTTGATGGTTTTGCTTGTTAAATAATTTTTCCCGTTTCTCCCGGCTGGTGGAAGCCCAGCCTAGGACATGCTGCTGTGGTAGTGCCCCATGGGTGATACTGGGGTTTTATGGCTTTCTGGGACCAGTTTGTGGTCAATGGTCTTCTCCATGCACTGTCTGCACCCATCTGTGGCACAGGGAGGGTTGGGGACCATCCTGTTGCCCTGCCTGGGGTGGGGGCTGAGGTGGTGGATCCCATCCATCAGAGACCTCCTTCCTCACCACTGGTTTTTGGGTGGGATTTGTGCTGAGACAACTTGCTGCTCTGCAAAACACCCCAAGGAGATGTCTTCGCCCCTCCATCATCTGCCCAAGCGCTCGGTCCTGGATCCTCTGGGAGGAACAGCTCAGCCAATGCTCCTTGTGTGTGTGCACCAAGAAAAGGAGCCAAATCCCCTTGTACTGCTCTTACTCATCCTCTCTTTTTTATGCTTCTGATGAATTCTTCCCTTCCGTGAACTGCTCATTATTTGGAAATGGCTTATTTGGTTTGTTTTTGTTTTTTTTTTTTTTTTTTTTTTTTTTTTTCTTTTCTCAACCAGATACTTTCCGAGAAGGAAGGAGCAGCCTAGAAGGATGCCGGGGTGGTTTTCTGTGGTTTTGGGTTTTTTATCATTAGAAATAATTTATTGGAAATGAAATTCATGGAGGTCTTGGAGCTCGGCTCCACTGAAAAGCAGTGGGATGTGAGTTCACTCTTTATTCCCTTGGTTTAGAACAGTGGAGGAATTCCTGCTTCACCCCGTTGTCTCTGCTCTCCTCTGAAAACCAGAAAAAGCAAAGAAAACCTGAAGAAAGCAATAGGAAAAAACCACCACTTCTTTCATTTTCAAGCTGCGCGGGCCGAGCACCGGAGGAGGTGAATAATTCATGGCACTAAAACCACCAAAACAACGGAGTTTTTCTCACCCTTTTCCAGCAGCGGAACAAGTGAGCGGTGTTTTCCCCACACTCCACATCCCCACTGAGCGCAGGAGGCTGCGGTCCCCGCTCCATCCCTGCCCTGGGGCACACCCACAGGAGCTGGGGGACTGTCCCCATCCCCGAGTGTGCCGTGGGGATGGCATCGAACAGGAGAAAATTCAAATCCAGGTCACTTCCCTGGATTGGGAAGGATTGGGCTTTTCCTCGGTGGGTTTTTAAAGACCATCCCTGTGGATCCCATACAGCGCAAAGCCAGGCTATGGGTTAATCCCAGAATATTTGGGGTTTTCCAGCACTGTGGCTGCAAGCACTGGTGCACGCTGGCTCTCTGGGGGGGGCTTCGGACCAGGTCCCACCCCCCCGGTGCTGGGATGGGGCAGCAGCGGGTGGGATGATGCCACATCAGGGGAGCGGCCGCCCACCTCCATCCCCTCCGCGATTGGGAGGCTCTGTACAACCCCGGGAAGTTGTTACTGGAAGCCAAATGATTTTATTTCTGGTCGTTTCCTCTTCTTCTGGGGTCGGGTTAATGATGCAGTTCTGGTAGGAGCTCTAAATTGATGCTCTGCTTCCTTCTGCAGGTCTCGGGCTGTCTCCAGCGAAGCAGCACGGCTTTGGTGCTTTGAATACTTTCCACTCAAGAAAAAAAAAAAAAAAAAAAAACAAAAAAGAGAGTCATTCAGCCAAAAACAGGAAACACATGGCCCACGGCAGCGTCTCTGATTTGAGTACACCTGTTCTTATACTGAGCCTGTCAGCAGATATTAATTGCATTGCAACAGAGGCTCCGTGAACCGAGGGATGGGCTGCAGCGCGCGGCTCTGGCTGCTGATCTCTCTCGGCTCGGTTTGGGGTACGTACCTTCTCCTCTCTGTGAAATCCCTGTTTGGAGAGGGTTTTTTTTTGGCAAATATTAAGACTTTTCTGTGCTGGGCGGCTGGGCAGCTTGAGTATAAATAGTCATATAGAAGATAAATGGTTGGTGACTCTGAGCTGGACGCATGGCGCATCCCTTATATGCTCCTACTTGTCAGGGCTGAGGGAGGAGAGAATAAAAGTTGATGAATGAACAAAGATGGTGATGGACAAAGTGTAGCTGTAATAGGAAAGTGCTCTACCGTCCATTTTAATGGGTTATTAATAGCGCTGAGCATATAACTTAGTACCAGATGTGCATTGGGGCACTTGAGATGAAGGTCCTCGGTGTCTGACTGTCTGCGATCCCAAGTGTCTGGATCCAGAGGTGCCAGTGGGCTGGGAGACGGTTCCCAAGCAATGAAACGTGTCTAAGGTGAGCGGAAAGGGGCTGGCAGCGGGGCAAAGCCTGTTTTCTGGGTGCCCAGAGGGTCCTGGAGGGTGGCCTGGGGACGATGGTGTCCTGGGGATGATGGTGTCCTGGATGAGTTGAAACCCCCCCAGACCAGGGAGTAAGGGCCACCAGGACCCCACCACCTCCTTGGTCTCCTGGGTCCTCTCCTCCCAGCCCATTGGCAGTTACAGGAAGATGTTGTAAAATTGGGTTTGGTGCCCCTGAGCAGAGCAAAGGGAGCTGTGACTAATCCTGACCCTCCTCTTGGTGCCAGCCTGATGTCTCTACCCCTTCCCTGGGGACACCGTGTGTCCCCGCAGGCCCAGGAGCCCTCTGCCACTGCATCTGTGTAATTACCGGGTGTAAAACGAAGGGCTCGGCTGGGAAATGGGGGACCTTGGCAGAGCTGGGGTTTCTCCTTGGCTTTGCTTGCTCACCGTTACTAGAATACTTGCCTTTAAAATCCCCCTGGTGGTTTCTGCCTGGCCAGCACAGCGAAAGTCCCACCAGCCTGATGTTTGGGGCTGCTCTAGACCCACAGCTGAGCCAGTGGGGGTCACTTGCCTTCCTCCAGCCCCTCCAACTGGGCTTTGGCTGCTTTCAGACCTCCTTCCATCCCTCTTGCTTCATCCGAGTCATCTTCCCCATAAAGGAGATGCTCCCTGCCAGGGTGGAGGGTTTTTCTAACGTGATGTCCAAAGGGCTTTTCCATCTGGTAATTAATGAGGAGCCCCGACCACGGGATGTCAAAAAACACATGTTGCTGAGAAAAAAATACAGCATCCGCCTGCGTGTTGGGCTCTTTTACAGTAAATGTGTCAGCAAAAAATGTAGGAGGTGGTGGGGCAGGCAGATGGCGGGGTGCCTGCGGGGTGATGGCCGTGTCCGCATGGATGCTTCGATGCCGGGGAGATGTGGTCCACAGGGACAGCTCAGGAAATGCTGTGCTTCGTGCCATGGAGGGTGGGAAGGGGGCAAAAATAAGTGATGGCACTCCCTTGGGAGAGTGTTTTCTGTGTGGTTTTTACTGTAACCGTATGTGGCCCAAGAGAGGCAGATACTGGGCTTATCTGGGCCTCTCCAGCCTTGTCCTTCTGGGGTAGCTCCCCCTCTTCTCTTTTTCCCCTCGCCCCGATGGAAAGAAGTTGGTAGGAAACATGGGGGTGAGATGGTGGGGTTCCTTCCACACTCCCGCTGCCGGCGCCTGGCATCAGTGATGAGCTGGCACCGCACTATTTCCTACAAAAACAAACTTGTTTGCCCCAGGGTGTGGGCAAATATGAGTCATTGCCTCATAGCCAAAGGCAGGAAAGGGTTTGAAGGAGAAGACCCTCTCACGTGCTCTCCAGGAAACCCAGGTGGCCAAGACGCTTTGGGACATGTGGGAGATGGTTGCACCTCTCTTAAGAGCGCTTTTCTGTGGCCACCAAGAAACACACCTGGGACCACCTCGACCAGGAGAAGGATTTACACCTGAGCCCACCTCCAAGAGGCTGCGCTCCCTGCAACTTCCACAAGAAAAGTCCCACCAAAGGTTTCTGGAGCTGAGGGGCCTTGAGGGAGGTGGGTGCCATGTCGTGCACCCAACTGCAGGCTTTGGCCAACAGGTACTAAGCATCGCTTCGCTCTGGACTGCTCTGGTGTCACTGGGACTTCTTCAGGCTGGTCCCACTGCTGCCAGGACCCTTCTCTCAAGGACCAGCATCTCCACCGGACTGGGACCATGAGCACCTTGCCCTCATGGGAGGGAGCATCTCAGCTCCACGGGATGATGATCTACTGCTCTGGCTGGTTGCCATTGTGCCAAAATTCTGTTGGCACAGGAGCCTTAAAACAGGATTTGGCCATCACACAGGCAGTGCCTGATGCCGGAGGATGCTGAGGCTGATGCAAATGAAGATCTTCTCACCTTGCTCTGGGAAGGAGAGAGTGGGGAGGAAGAGCAGAGGAAGACAACGCTTCCCCTCCAGCTCCTGAGCCGAGCCCTCAACCCGCATCCTTAGGGATGGAGGACATGGGGCTGGGGGTCGCTCCTTTGCTTCTGGGGATGGTGCTATGGGGTGGTCACGGGGCAGAGCTGGCACCAAGTCCCCATGTGCAGCCTGACTCCTCTTCCCACCTGCCCGCACTCGTTGGTGCAGGATGTGGTGGATCACCCAGACCTCAAGCACGCGGTTAGATAATCTCATTCAATTTTCCACCCATGTATCTCACACAACCTGAGCTGTTCCCGATCTGCAGATTGCCAGGGTGGGTCCAACGCTGTGGCCGGCTACCGCAGCCCCACGGGCATCTGCCCTCCTCTGGCAGAGCTGGGATAGGGGGAACGATGGTTCCTTGGAGCACCCCCGCCATGTGTCCCTGCCCTCCTCAGCCCTTCTCTCTGCTCTCCTCCCAGGGATGGGCCGTGGGGCGAGGGAGACGGTGCTGGGCACCTTGGGGAAGGCGACGCTATTGCAGATCCCTCCAGAACTCCAGAACCTCACCCTGCGCTTCGGGGCGGCCGTCTGGAAGCGGGACACGGAGGACCCACAGAGGAAGCTGGTCCTGCTCAAGTACTCGGACGGCAACTACACCAACTACATGCAGGAACGAACTCGCTTCCACACGGTCAACTTCTCCCTGGAGATCCTGAACACCAGCCGGGAGGACAGGCAGCTCCACGAGTACATAATCAGCAAGGGGCCGGAGGAGAAAGTCTGGCAGATCCAGCTGGAGGTGTATGGTGAGACCCCGCAGCTTTGGGAGGACCATCCTGAGTGCTACCAGCCTCTTGGGGTGCTGGGAGAAGGTCTGGGAGGTGGGTATTGGTTGAGGAGGGTGGGAGATGACCACTTTGATGTCAAGGTGCTGTGGTGAGTCCAGGACCTTCTTGCAGCCCCATCTGGGTGCCCCCAGGAGCTTTTTGGTTCATGCAGCCCATGTCTCCCTCTAATGGGTTTGCAGCGGGTCCAGGCCAGACTAGTTCCTCCCCATCTCCCGGGGATTTAGGGGAGCCAGCAGGATTTCCCAGGCAGGAATGTTTGCATCCTCCCCGAGACACAAACTTTTGCCTACTCTTTCCCTCTCTCCAGAACCAGTGTCCGACCCCAGCATCCAGGTCCTCAACTGGGCACTGGCCAACGGCAGCTGTGCCGTCACCCTCAACTGCACGGCGGAGCGAGGGGACAACATCTCCTACAGCTGGGACAGCGGGGACACCAGCGCCTTGGGGCTCTGCTCCCGCAACGGCAGCCTCCTCCACCTCTCCTACCCCCTGCAGAATGCCAGCATCGCCTGCGCCTGCACGGCCAGCAACCCCGTCAGCCGCCGTGTCACCACCTTCAACTCCTCCACGTGCAGCTACGAGCAAGGGGGTAAGTCCCCAGTTGCCCACCCGGCTATCTCCAGCCTCCCAGTCCCACTCTTCTTTTCCAGGGGACCTTTTCCCACTGCTTTAGGCAGCCTTGAAGGAGCCTTTTGCAAGAAAAGTGTCACCCGCTCAGGGTTGCCCAGTCTTTCCAGTAAACTCCATCCGTGGAGGGTCCCACCTGCCTCCCCGGCCAGTTCAGTCACCGCGCTCCGGTGCCCTGGGCTCATTTTAAATGTGTGAGGCTTTTGCGCCGGGTGGTTTGGGGAGGAGAAAAACCTCAGTGACAACTTCCCCTTCGGAGGCTCTCGGGGTAAAAGTCATGCTCTCTGTCACCGGGGGTTTCTAGCACGCCCTCGTGACGTGGGGGACTTTCGCTGGGGCCGGGTGGTGTGGTGGCTGCCCCTTTCCCCCCGGGACCCGGAGGAGAAGTCGCATCCCTCCTGGGGCTCTGGCCAGGACCTGTGATGAGAAAATAACCCCGTGGGGAAAAACGGTCCCTTTCTCTTGCTTAAGAAAGGGAAGGTGCTGAAATGAGATGCTCCAGGCAGGGTGTTGGGCTTGTTTCTCACCCCCTTGCCTCCAAACCCCTCCTTGCACCATGGGACACCCCTGCCTGGTGTCACCGTTAGAGGTCCAGGAGCGGGGCCACCGCGGTGGGAGCCCGGCTGGAGCTGCAGAGCTCTGTCCCAGGGCCCTTTTCTCATGTACCTGCGATGCAAGGGTGTTGTACAAAGGGGCTGCCTCCCCGCAGGCCTCCGGAAAACCACCAGGAGAAGTTTTGAGGGTTTTATCTGGCCCCCATCAGGCCCCAGCAGGTTTTTCTCAGGCTGTTGCAGTCTGGAGGCGATTAGAGAGAGCTCTGTTTAAGAGAAGCGTTTCCTGCCCTTTGTTTCCTGTTCTGTTGACATTATCAGCCCCAAATCAGGTGACGAGATGAAGAAAGATTTTAGCAGCCCGTTCTGTTCAGCTCTGGGTGACTCTGGGTGACTCTGGGCCCCGGGGTTGGCAGCTGACACCCCCCCTCCCCTCTCTGCCCCCCATCCCAGGCAGCGCCGGGGTGAGGACGGGGCATCTCGTGCTGATGGTGGTGGTACCCATCGTCGCAGTGGTGATGCTCACCGGGGTCTTCGTGGCCACCCATTTGCCTATGTCCATCGGTGAGTGCCCTGAGGGAAGGGTGCTGGGGTGGTTGGTGGTCCATGGGTGGGGTGAACCTCTGGGGGGGGGACAGAAGGTGCCCCCAGCCAGCCTCAGCGAATGGACCAAGGGGCTGATCCCTGTGAGCACCTCGTCTTGGGACTACCCTGGTCCTTGGGAAAGAGCAAAATGTGTCTCTTTTGAAGCACAGGGTAAAAGGCAGGAAGGAAACCAAAAAAAAAAAAAGAGAAATGTACCTACATGTGATCTCCAATGCTCTACCCGGAGGACGAGCTTCTGAGATGATATTGCCTGGTGTCGAGGGGAACTGAATGATCCCAGCCCAAATCGGAGAGAGCATCCTCTCCCCGAGTGCCCCGGGGGCTGTGGCCCCCCCTTCCCCTTTCCTGGGCAGTGACAAATTTGCAAACCTGACCCGTGACGGCCAGAAATCCTTCGACCACAGCCGGATCCAGCCACCGGTCACTGCACTGGTGACGGATCCAGCGTGGGCTCACCCGTGCCATGCCTGGGGGCATTGGGGCAGGATGCGGCTGGCAAAGCGCCGGGGTCCCCCTGGTCCTTGCTCCCCTCACGGGCGACTTTCTTGTCCCCCTGCAGCCATCCAGGAGCAGCAGCACCTGCCGCGGGCCGAGGACAACGAGGTGCACACCATCTACTCCCAGGTGCAGAGGGTGGAGGTGAGCCATGACCAGCAGAAACCCGGGGGGAAAAACTCCTTTAACGATGGAAATGCTGCTGCCCAGAGAAGCTGTGGCTGCTCCATCCCTGGAGGGGTTCAAGGCCAGGTTGGAGGGGGCTTGGAGCAACCTGGTCTGGTGGGAGGTGTCCCTGCCCAGGGCAGGGAGGGGAACGGGACAATCTTCAAGGTCCTTTCCCACCCAAACCATTCTATGATCTTATAAATGCTCCTTTAGTGATGGGACCCCGAGCGCTGCAGCCGGTGGGGAGATTGGGCACGACCCCACTGGGTTTTCTTGGGTGGGGGTCTCGGATGGTGGCAGCAGCGCATAAAGCTCTGAGACGTTGCTGGGTGCCTCCTCTCTGGTCTGCAACACCCTCTGTGGTGGGCTGTGGCCACTGGGTGTCAATCCAGCCCTGTGGCTGGCAAGGGAGAGGGTGAAATTGTGGCTGGGGGGGCACCGGGGTGACCGTGGGCTCCCTGGGGTGACTCACTCCTGCCATTCCAGGAGTCAGCCTGACCGCTGTGCACTGGGAATCACTGGGAATAAGGCTGCTGCATCTTCCCCAGCATCCCAGGGTGGCTTTGGGGACAGATTGTGTGTTTTTCCCCCCCCTCCCCAAGCCCTGCTTAGTGCAAAGTGGGGAGGAAATGGGGAGGGTCCATGTAGGGTGGAGGGTGGTGAGCTGCCTTCCCTCATCCTTCCCTCCCCACGCAGAAGCAGAAAGGGCACCCCGCCGCCGAGCACCCCTCCTGCACCACCATCTACGCTGCAGCCACCGGCTTGCCCCCGGACACGGCCCCGTCCCCCCGCAGACCCCCCCCGTCCCCCGCACAGCCCCCAGACACAGCCCCTTGTCCTTCAGGGCCACCCATCCCTCTCACAGGTAAGGCTGGCTGCCCACCCCCCCCCCCCTCTTCCCCCAGGGGCATCACCCCAGCTGGGCATCGCTGTGGGGTAACCCATGGACCCCCCCCTCCAACTCGGGCACCTTGCCGACCCCTGTGCCCCCCTCCTCTTTGCCGCAGAGCCCCGACAGGGAGCCCACGACAGTTTATGCCAGCGTGATGATGCCCATGGCCTGAGCATCTCCGGGCAGCGGGCACCCCCTCTGCTCACCGGGCACCCACATCGACATTCCTGGCTGGAGAAAACCCCGTTCATCCCTGGGGAATGGGGGCAAAACCCTCCGGCATGGGCTGACCCCCACCCGCAGCTGAACTGGGGATGCATCGATGGCTGCGGAGGTGAAGGATGGGGGGGATGAGGCAAGGCAGGAATCTCCCTGGAGTGTTGCTGAGGGTGGCCGGGAAGATGCTGAAGCACCGGGAGAGGATGGAGGGGCTCTGGATACGACCCCGCAGCTGGGCATGAGCCAGTGGGGAGAGAATCAGCGCCTCGGAGGGGAAGGCTCAGCCCGTTGGCACCGTGTGGCAGCACCAGGAAGCGTGGCCGGAGGAGGTTTATCCCCCCAAGCTCATCCCTGCCCCGTGGGTTTTCACCCCACAGCCTCATCCCGTGGCCCCGGCTTCACTAGAGGGAGCCCCGGGCTTGTGGCAGCCGGTGACACCGATGGTGATCCCACAACGGGGTAAAATCCGAAGCGGGTTTTTTTTTTAATGTCCACCTTTGCCCCTGTAACGAAAGACCCTGGTTTTGACTGAAGCCAAGTCCTGCCGGGCTCCTTCATTCCTCCAGCACCAGGAAGGAAGCAGCCATTTCCCACTGCGCTCTTCCAGCCCCTTCCTTTTGCACTATTGGCTCTGGGGACAGCAAGAACCTGCCGGGGGTGGCGATTTCAAGCTGAATTTCTGGCTGAGAGAGGAAAGGCAGGACCTGGCTGTGGCGTGGCCATCCTCAGCCCACAGCAGGTCTCCCCTTCCTTGCAGAAATGGCCAGCGTGGGGATGCTGGAAGTGGCCCGGAGGAGGGATCGGGGCTGTAAAATCTCTTTCCAATTCCCCCCCGCCCAGTCTGAACTGGTTTATAGCCCCGACAGAACTCAGCCCCTACAGCAGGTCTGATCCCCTGTGCTGCTGCCGAGGGAAAGGAAAATAAATTTATAGAAAAGCCTTTTGGAAAGGTTTGCTGGAGAAGGGTGTCAGAGACTGGATCAGGCTTTGTGGGGTGGGAGGGAATGGTGGGGGGAAGAGAAATCAGTGTTTCTGCACTTCCTTAACTTCCTTCTTTCATTACAAAGGAAAAATATCTGAGCTGCTTCCTTAGCCGCGAAGCAACCGCTTCCCCCAGGTCCAGGGGAAGGCAATGTCACACTTGCCCTCGTGCCTCTAAAACAGCTTTAAAAATCCCCAAATTCTGTGCCTGGGACTTGGTGTGGGACGGAGCCCGGTGCCACCTCTCAGAATGATGGGACACACTGTGATGTGCCACCTCGGCGTGCACCCCCATGTCACAGCCCGCCCCACGGCTGCGAGGGGACATGGGGTGCTCAGTATGGGGAAGGGTTCAAGTAAAAATGCGAATATTGCCATGGGGGGGGGGGGACGGGCATTGAGCCATGGTGCTGCAACCCGCACACCCCCCCCAGCTCCCAGGTGATGGTCAGAGCAGGTAAAGGGGGTTATGGAGGGGGGGACACGACACCCCCCCAGGTGTCTCTGAATTGAGCAGTTCAGTCGCTGCTGCTTTGGTGGTTTTTTTGGTTTGGAAGGGACCTTAAAGACCACCCAGTCCCCCCCCCTGCCCTGGGCAGGGACACCTCCCACCGGACCAGGTTGCTCCAAGCCCCCTCCAACCTGGCCTTGAACCCCTCCAGGGATGGGGCAGCCACAGCTTCTCTGGGCAACCTGGGCCAGGCTCTCACCACCCTCACAGCAAAGAACTTCTGCCCCACAGCTCAGCTCAATCTCCCCTCTTTCAGCTTAAAACCCTTCCCCCTCGTCCCATCGCTCCCCTCCCTCATCAAGAGTCCCCCCCCAGCTTTCCTGGAGCCCCTTTAGGGACTGGAAAGCTGCTGTCCCTGGGTTAATGTGTCCCATTGCCCATCAGCACGGCATCAGGGCGTGCTGCCCTAGGGTAGAGGAACCAGGGCTATTTCAAAGCCTGAGCTGTTTTTACCAGATTCGACTCATTTCCACCATCTGAGTTTCTGTCCAACTCTGTCCTTATGCTGCTTTCCCAGAACCAGCTGAATTAGGGAAGCGGCTACTTTTCCCGTCTTGGCGGGGGGTGGTGGTGGTGGGGGAATGGTGTTGGATCTCATTCAAAGGATGCCCCGGTGACATTGCTCCACGGGTACCAGCGGGGTGCTGCCCCGCGACGGTCCCCGCAACACCCCTCTCTTTGGGCTGCTTCCCCCAGGGGAGCTGGGACACTTGTCACAGGTGGCCCGGGATGGTCCTCTCTGCGGTGGCTCTCACGCTCTGGTTGGAGACGTGGAGATTTACATACATATTCATTGCGCCCGCGGGTTTTTTTTGTCCCCGCCTTGCTGGTCCAAGTGTAATGATTGAATCTCGGATGATTTCCACCCGCCTTGTGGGAGGGACAGCTCTGCAGCGTCAACCTGCCTTTTCCTCTTTTGACGGCGAACTTGCCGCAGATGCTGGGTGCCACGAGCCCCTCTCTCTGCACCCATGGACGTGTTTCGGTGCCTGCCCCTCACCCTCCTCCTCCTCCACCGAGCAGGTAAGGACAAGGTGCTCATTTTCCTCCCCATGGTGGAAGGGAAGGAGCCCATGGGGGACTCGAGGAGGCTTTAGGGATTCCCGGGAGAGGTGGGATGGGGCTGGAAAGTGTGGGGACGGGGCTGGAAATTGTGGGGATGGTGCTGACGTGTGGGGACGGGGCAGATGTGTAGGGACGGTGCTGGCATGTGTGGGGACGGGGCTGGTGCATGGGGACAGAGCAGACATGTGGGGACAGGGCAGACGTGTGGGGACGGTGCTGGCATGTGTGGGGATGGGGCTGGTGTGTGGGGACAGGGCAGATGTGTGGGGACGGTGCTGGTGTGTGTGGGGACAGGGTGCCATGTGTGGGGATGGTGCTGACGTGTGGGGACTGTGCTGGCATGCGTGGGGACGGGGTGGCATGTGTGGGGATGGATCTGGTGTGTGTGGGGATGGGGTGGCATGTGTGGGGACGAGGCAGATGTGTGGGGACAGGGCAGACGTGTGGGGACAAGGCTGGAAAGTGTGGGGACTGTGCTGGCATGTGTGGGGACAGGGAGGCATGTGTGGGGATGGTGCTGACGTGTGGGGACAGGGCAGATGTGTGGGGACGGTGCTGGTGTGTGTGGGGACGGGGTGGCATGTGTGGGGATGGATCTGGCGTGTGTGGGGACAGGGCAGATGTGTGGGGACGGGGCAGATGTGTGGGGATGGTGCTGGCATGTGTGGGGATGGTGCTGGCGTGTGTGGGGATGGGGCTGGTGTGTGGGGATGGGGTGGCATGTGTGGGGACAAGGCAGATGTGTGGGGACAAGGCAGATGTGTGGGGACAGGGCTGGCATGTGTGGGGATGGTGCTGACGTGTGGGGACAGGGCTGGTGTGTGGGGATGGGGCAGATGGTGTGGGAATGGGGCTGGAAAGTGTGGGGAAGGGTCTGGTGTGTGTGGGACAGAGGTGGCACATGAGGGACCAGCGATGCAGGTGCAGCCCCGAGGGGACGGACTTTATCCCAAGGATTTTGGGCAAAGCAGGGTGCGAGATGCCCAGCAGCACCCGGTGCTGGCCCCTCGCTCCGGCGTGGTCCCCCTCCGCTGATGAGTGAATGCGTCAGGTCTCAGCTCCAGCCCAGCGGGCTGTCACATGCACCGGCCACCGAGCTGGCCGTTCTGCTCCCCCACGTGTTGTCTCTGAGTTTTTCCGCCCTTCCGCCGTTTCATTGGAGGGTATTTTAGGGTTGTTTGGAGCAGGAGAAGTTTTGTGCCTCTTTTCAGACGAGGGGAAATGGGCAAAGACGCTGGTATTGCCCCGACCCCCTTCCTGCAGCCTCCAGGAGGGTTTCACCGATGACGGATGAAAAAGTCCTCCGGGGTCTTTATCTGCTTTATCAGCAGAAATGTCGCCTTCGAGTTTATCTCCCCGACCAGTTTTCCTTCCGTGCAGTCGGAGATGCCTCTTCTGGCTGTTCCCGAGACGTCCCCGCGGGGACCAGAAACGCAGATCCCCGGGAAGAGGTGGCAGCCTCGGGGTCTGGCTGAGCCAGGATCCTTCCCCTTTCCAAGGAACCGGGGAGAAAACCCCCGTCCCCAGCCCGTACCGCTCAGCACTAATTTTTAAAATGGGAGGAGGCAAAAAAAGAGGGAAATATCTTCTTCCTTCTCAGAAGAAGGGGAGAAGCAACTGCACATTTAGGGAAGAAACCACCCGTTTTCTTGCTGTCTCGTGGAGATGAACTTGGCCTTTCGGTCTGGAGATGAGAGGAAACCCACCTGACCTTTGGGTCATTGTAAACTCCTTCTTGCAATTTCATTTTGCGCCTCGAGGCTCTATTCCTTTGGCACCTTTTCCCCTTTTTCCCTTTTTCCCTTCCCCTTCGTGGGTGGGAAGCAGCGTGGGTGTCCCGTAGCTGCAGGGGAACCTGGAACCAGCCCCTGGGGGATGTGAAAGCGCTGGTCCTCCTGAGGGACCACAGCCCAGAGCCTCAGAGGCAACTAGTTTATTTAAAATAAAAAGGAATCCCCTAATTCCTGCAATCACCCCACGATGGAGTGGGGTGGAGGAAGCCCTCAGTGCTCTCCGCATCCAGGGTCGGTGATCCGATGTGCATCCTTGTCCCCAGGGATGCCCCACAGGATTTGGGTGAGCCGGCAACGTGCGCTGGCAGCCCAGCATAAAGGGAATAAAATAAAGGGCATAGCATAAAGGGAATAAAGGGAAAAAGCCCAGCATAAAGGGAATAAAATAAAAAGGAATCCCCTAATTCCTGCAATCACTCCACAATGGAGTGGAGTGGAGGAAGCCCTCAGTGCTCTCCGCATCCAGGGTCGGTGATCCGATGTGCATCCTTGTCCCCAGGGATGCCCCACAGGGTTTGGGTGAGCCGGCAACGTGCGCTGGCAGCCCAGCAAGCCCCCCTGCCCCCTGGACTGCATCCCCAGGGTGAGGGGGGGGATTCTGCCCCTCTGCTCCGCTCTGGGGAGACACCCCCCCCACCCAGTGCTGCCTCCAGCTCTGGGTCTTCAGCAGAGGAGAGACATGGACCTGCTGGAGAGGGACCAGAGGAGGCCCCGGAGATGCTGGGAGGGCTGGAGCCCCTCTGCTGGGAGGGGGGGCTGAGAGAGTTGGGGGGTTCAGCCCGGAGAAGAGAAGGCTCCGGGGAGACCTTGGAGCCCCTTCCAGTGCCTCAAAGGGCTCCAGGAAAGCTGGGGGGGGGACTCTTGATGAGGGAGGGGAGCGATGGGACGAGGGGGAAGGGTTTTAAGCTGCAAGAGGGGAGATTGAGGTGAGCTGTGGGGCAGAAGTTCTTTGCTGTGAGGGTGGTGAGAGCCTGGCCCAGGTTGCCCAGAGAAGCTGTGGCTGCCCCATCCCTGGAGGGGTTCAAGGCCAAGGTTGGAGGGGGCTTGGAGCAACCTGGTCTGGTGGGAGGTGTCCCTGCCCAGGGCAGGGGGGAACAGGATGGTCTTTAATGTCCCTTCCCACCCAAACCATTCCATGATTCTCTCCCCAGCATGTGCCAGCGACAGGACAGAGGTGATCGGGGCTGTGGGCAGGTCCGTCACTTTCTTCTTCCAGACCCTGGATACAGCCACAGCCTGGACCTTTCACAACGAGGTCATAGCGACTGTGAAATTCGGCAATCCTCCCGAAGTTACATTTTTTGACAACAACTACAAGTCGCGCTTGGCCTTTACCGAGCATGGCAGAGCCCTCACCATCTCCCAGCTGAGGATGGATGATGCTGGTGACTACACCGCAAAGACCCCGGAGGCAAAAACCACCTTCACCCTGCGTGTGTACAGTAAGTGCCTTTTAAGTATTGGCAGGAGGTTTTTTTTTTTCCTATGTTAAATGGGGGGGCTGGGGATTTCCTGACAGCCCCCGGTTTCCCACCACAGGGGAGCTGGTGGTGCCGACGGTGACCTGCGCGGCACAGAACTGCTCGGCCGATGGTTGTAACTACACCCTGATCTGCGCCGTGTCGGGCTCCGGCTACGGCAACATCTCCTATGGCTGGAAGATGGGAGGCTGGCTGCTGAGCGAGGGACCCACAGTGCTGGTGGAGGAGTCACCCCCGGAGGAGCTGCCACTCACGTGCACGGTGCGAAACCCTGTCAGCAGCCACAACGCCACGGTCATCTCGCCCGGTGCCGTCTGTGCAGGTAACGGCTACGGAGAGCCATGGAATCAAGGAATGGTTTCGGTGGGAAGGGACCCTTAAAGACCATCCTGTCCCCCCACTTTCCCTGGGCAGGGACACCTCCCACCAGACCAGGTTGCTCCAAGCCCCCTCCAACCTGGCCTTGAACCCCTCCAGGGATGGGGCAGCCACAGCTTCTCTGGGCAACCTGGGCCAGGCTCTCACCACCCTCACAGCAAAGAACTTCTTCCCAATATCTAACCTAAATCTCCCCTTTTTCAGCTTAAAACCCTTCCCCCTCATCCCATCGCTCCCCTCCCTCATCAAGAGTCCCCCCCCAGCTTTCCTGGAGCCCCTTTAGGGACTGGAAGGGGCTCCAAGGTCTCCCCGGAGCCTTCTCTTCTCCAGGCTGAACCCCCCCAACTCTCTCAGCCCCCCCTCCCAGCAGAGGGGCTCCAGCCCTCCCAACATCTCCATGTCGTGGTTTATCCTCATCCAACAACTGGGATCACACAGCCTTTCACTCACCACCCCCAGTCCTCCACCAGAAGGATAGGGAGAAGCGGAAGAAAAGCAGAGGAAAGGGAAAAAACCCGTTGTTGTTTGAGATAAAGACAGTTTAATAGAACAATAATGGAAAAGGAAAATAATAATAATGGTTATTAATATTATAATTATATTATAAATAATAATATTAATTATTTATAACAATTATTTTCTGTGCTGGAGCAGGGGTGAGATGGGGACCCTGAAGCCACCGCAGTCCATCTCCTCCCAAATAATAATAGTAGTAGTAGTAATAATAATAATAATAGTAATAATGGTAAAAGAATATACAAGACACATTCATTCTTGTTGCCCAGCCCAACCCGAGCAGCGATCATGGATTCCGCCAGCCCTGGCCAACCCTATTTATACACCAAGCATCATGTCTAGAGTATGGAATATTCCCTTCCCAGTTTCTTCTGTCTATGCTCCTTCCCAACTTCAAAGGGAAGCTGAAAAAAGTCTTTGAATCGTATAAACATGGCTTAGCAACAACTGAAACAATATACATTATCGACATGCCTTACATACCCAATCTGGAAACACATTAGTCACTAGAAAGCAAATTATCTCAGCTGAAACCAGGTCAGAAAGACGTGGAGATGGGTGGTGGGGATGGGTCATATCCTGTTCCAGTGGTCTCAGCTTTCCCCGGAGCTGTGCCTCAGAGCGCAAAGAGAGAAACGTGGACCCCCCCCCGGCAGAGGCACTTACCTCTCTCCCTGTTCTCTCCCCTAGCCGTCCTGCCCATGCCACCAGAAAACACAACCCACCCTCCCACCACCGGTGAGCTGCCCAAACGCCCGTCCCTGTCTAGCCTTGCTCTTACCTGTCTGAGTGTGCCCGAGCTCATTGTCAGCATCCGGCCACCCCGGTCCCCCCGCCGGAGCAGGGGGGGAGATGGGGACCCTGAGGCCACCACCATCCATCTCCTCCCAAAACATCCCATGGGGGATATCCAGGCTTTCTGGGCCATGTTCGTAACACCCATGTGCTGTCTCTGTCACCTGGGGAATTTGGGGAGGTGGGGGGGGTGTCCACATTTCAAGCTTGTCCCCCCCAAAAGTCGCAGCTTGGCGTGGGAGCATCGAGTCAATGAGCGTAAGGGTAGAGGCAGAGCCAAGGAGGGGCTGGAGGTGGGAGCCTGGATCCAGGTCCATCTGTTGCCCCCAGCCCATGTGGGGTTTCCCCCCGCAAAAAAAGCCACCCGTGAGGTCCCCAGAGTGTAAAAGGACATCATTGCGGGGGGTCGTGGCCGTGGAGAAGCTGGGGTGGGATTCTCTCTCTGTCTGCAAAGCCGCTAGTCCTCATGCAGCGTCGCCTCCGTTCCGTGTTGGACCATGTCGGTGTGAAATAAGGGTCCCTGCGGAGCAGGGAAGGGCTCAGGGGGGCACTGGAGCAGAGATATGTCCGCTCCCCCCGCCACGTTGATGCTGGGAAGACTCAGACACATTTGGGGATGTTGTTACTGGACGTTCTTCTCTTTCAAGGCACCTACTCCAGCAGCCTGGCTGGAGCCGTGGCTGCATCCGTGATCGGAGCCGCAGGGATTTTGGCAATGATTGCCTTCTTCATCTACTGTAAATCCAAAGGTGAGTGGTGTCCCCCATGGGAAACTGTCCCTGCAGGAGATGGGACCCCAGAGGGAGGGGCTGCAGTGGATGTTTTGTGGGGTCCTCTTTGGTTGTCACTGCTGACAGGAGCCCCGTGTCCCTTCTCCCCCAGGTCAGAGCACCTCCTGTTTGCCTGCAGCTGAGGCTGTGAACACAGGTAGGACTTTGGGGCTCCCCCAGGCATTTCCCTCCCTCCCTCCCCCTTTTTCCTGATGGGAACAGCCTGGTGGCATTTAAGACCAGGAGGGAAATCATCCACCACCGTGGCTTGGTACAGGAGCGTTATCCCTGCTCACGGGACCCCGACAACCTCCCCGTGCCCCCACCCTGCACACATGGAGGCGAGGGAAAGGGGACGGTCCCAGGCAATGTCACGGTGGCTTAAACCTACCTCTCCCCCAGTCTTGTGCTGGAAAACTCCGTGCCAGCCCACCAAGAAGGAGCCGGGAGCGCAGCCATGAGATCACCGGAGCAAGAGGGATTTGGGGGAAAAGACAAGAGTTGGCAGGAGACAACCGGTGGGAGACCAGAGCAAGGAGGGGTTGTGAGCCCCGTGGCCAGAAACAACTCCACACACAGCTCCAGCAACCGCTGACAGCAATCGCTGCCTGAAACCGCTGCTGCTAGCTCTTGGGGACAGAAATGCGAGGCTCCTGGAGGTGGAGCGGGAGGATGGTGGCACTGGGACCCGAAGCCCACCGTTGGCATTGCTTGAGGATCAGCTCCGCTAAACTCAGAATCACAGAATCTTCATGGTTGGAAGGGACCTTTGAGATCACCGAGTCCAACCATACACACACACCAAAAAAAAAAACCCCAACAATCTCGGGCACCAGAGCATGCCCTGAAGTGCCACATCTACACGTTTCTTAAATACCTCCAGGGATGGTGACTCCACCACCTCCCTGGGCAGGCTGTTCCAGTGCCTGACCACCCTCTCAGTAAAGTCATTCTTCCTAATATCTAATCTAAACCTCCCCTGCCCCAACTTCAGACCATTTCCTCTGGTCCTGTCATTATTCCTTTGGGAGAAGAGTCCAACACCCACCTCTCTACACCCTCCTTTCGGGTAGTTGTAGAGGGCAATGAGGTCTCCCCTCAGCCTCCTCTTCTCCAAACTAAACATGCCCAGTTCCCTCAGCCTCTCCTCCTATGAGTCAGTGCTTCGGGGTGCGAAGAACAGAGCCACCGGGACCAGTTCCCATCCTCTCCCTCCATTCTGAGCTGGTCCATGCTGGGCCCTGCTGTGCCCGTCACCGCCACCACTGAGCCAGTGCCCAGCGGGGATCTCGATGGCTTTTCTCTATGTTTAATGTCCGTGTTTCGTTGTTTCCCTAAGCTGAAATAAAGCTGACACGCATGGGGGATTCCTGCCTCCTTTTTTCCCATTCCCCTGTGCCCCAGCGGGATGTCGGGGCGCACCCAGCACCGGGACCACGGGCTCCTCCTGGCCCACGATTTGGGATCCAGTTCTCCCAACTGTGGGGAAAACCTCTCCCTGAAGCCCTCCTCTCCGCACGGGCTGACGCCGGCCTGGCTGTTCCTCTGGGGCAGCAACACTTCAAACGAGAGGGACCGAAATTTTGACCCCAAAATGGGATTATGAAGGATTTAAATCCTCTCTCCCTTCCTCTGTTTGATGAGCCAAAGAAGGAGTTGACGGTAATTCTTGCTGCAACAGTGGTGACATACGAAGGAGAGACAAATCCATATCGCCCTCCAAAAGCAGCCACCGATCTTGTATTCGAATTAAAAAAAAAGCTGATTTTCACTAACGAGCCCCTTCAACTGTTGTCCTTTGAGATGCAAGCAAAGCCCCGCTCCCGCAGGGGCCGGGAGTGACGGTGGGATGAGAAGTGATGCTCAACCTGCACCCAGATCCACCTCCAGCAGCTCCGTGGGGCTCCTGGGTCAAGCTTTCACCCCACCCCAGCACCCTTTAATCCGGGATTCCCTCCATCCCCTCGGTGAGGAGCATCCCGATGGCACCGGGGGACCCATCACGGCCCTTTCCCAGCTCCGGCAGCCCGTTCCGTCATTGACCTTGTGCTTTTTTCTCCTTGCAGAGGCTGGAGCAGAGTACATGACGGTGTACGCCCAAGTCGGCCCCTACCAGCAGGTGAGTTCCTGCAGGATCATCCATCTCCTCCCAGTACGTGGCCGGACGGGGGTCTGCAGCCGGGGAGCCCCTTCATGGGACAGGGACAGCCTGGGGACCACATGGTGGGGACAGGGAGGAAGGACGGCAGCCGGACACCCCCTGGCTCTGTCTGTTAGTTCCCCCTGGAAGCTTGAAGGGGGACATGTCAGCGTTGGGGCTGGCCCATGGGGAGCCACCACGGCCACAGCCACCTGCCTGCACTTCCCGGTGCTTCACCAGGGTCCGTGTCCCCAGTCCCACCGAACGTGGCACCGAACGTGGCTCACCCAGCTTCGAGATCCCTTTGCCGGCTCCGAGCCCTGGAAAGACTTTAAAAAAAATCTCTTTCCCCAGGTGCCCCAGCAGAGTTTGCCCAAAGAACACCAAGAGGACCCAAAGAAGACACCGTCCACTGATGTGGAGACCTCCCAAACCGTCTATTTCACCATCCAGGCTAAGGCCCAGGTGAGTTGGCCCCGTGGCCATCACCCCCAGAGGGGCTCCAGCCCCAGGCAAGGCAATGGGCAAGACCCCAGGGGGAGAGATGTAACCCTGAGCATGGACATGGCTCTTCACTGAGCTTTTTTGGGGTCCAGAACCTCGAGCCAAGCCCGTGGCTCCCCTCTTTCTTGCCGATGGAGGGATTGGCTCCCGCAAACCCACACAAAGCTTTTGTCCCTTTGCAATTGCAGACGGGCAGCGACAGGCCAGGGTGCCAGGAGCAGGATGAGAAGACCCTCTACTCCTCGGTGGGTCAGCCAGAATCCCTGGAACAGCCCCGGCAGGGCTCCGAGACGGCCATGAACCTGCTCTGAGAGCGGTGCTCCTCTCTGACCGGCCCCAGCTCAGCATCCCCCCCTTCCCTCCCTATCGCTGCTGCCTGCCATGCCAGCAGCGGTCCCCGGCCATCGATGGGGGGGATGTAAGTGCCCTGGAAGCGCAGGCTCCCCTGGCGCAGGAGCTCTGCCCGTGTTTTGGCATCCAAATGGGGCCTGGGCTCCTTTTTCCGCCCTCTCTGACCAGACCAAGGAACACGGAGCAAAAGTGGGGCTGCAAACCCAGCCCTCCCGGTGCAAGGATGTGAACTGATGCTCCCGGGATTCATCCTGCAGGATCCGCAAGCTCCAAGAGGATGGGAAAACTTGAGGACCCTCTAAAAGCTCTTTTTAATCACTTCCCCCCCCTTGTTGCTGGGCTTTTAAACTTGGCAAATACTTCGGCTGCTTCATTTGGTTGCTGAAGGGAAGAGAAAACAAAAATAACCCTTGGGTGGCAGAGACTCGAATCTGGAAACACACGTGCCTTTGCCCGGGCACACACACACCCCGCCTGTGGTTTCGGTGCTCGCTGCTTCCCCAGCCCTCGCTGCTCCTGGACCTGCTGGAGGGACCTTCCAAACCTCACAGCACCCTGCTCAGCACCCTTTTGGGCCTTGAACAAGCCCCCTGCGATTTTTCAGGGCCGTGTCGGGGTCCAAGGACAGGAGGTGGTCTGGGCTTGGGGGAAAAGAGGACAAGGAACGTGGCTGGTGCTGTTTTGCTCCACTTCTTTGATGTATTTGTACATGAGGTTCTATTTTTGGGTGAAATATTGGGATGTGAAGTGCTGCGTCGGTGGAGTTAGGCGGCTTTCCAGCCGAGCCTTAGGGAGGAGAACATCCCTCCAAGCCCCCAGGGATGCAGGACGCTCCATGGCATAGGTAGCGTTGCATCCCACCGGGATGCGTGTCCTGTGGCAGGATTCCCCCCGAGCTGGGACTTACGGGGGACCTGCGTGCCCAGCGAGCAGGACACGGGGCACATCCCACCCTCGCTGCTCCCCAAACCCACCCAGAGCCAGCAACTGAGCAAAACCTGCACCTCGGCATCAATTTTCCGGTGCCGCCGGACAGACGGACGCTTCCAGCGCTGGGAAGCCTCTTTCCGTGCCGTTTCCCCCTGCTCTTTGTCTCGTCTGTGCAGATAGTAAATTATTCAGGGATGAAACCGGAGATTTCTTTGAAGTGCCTGGCACAGGAGAGCCCTCTAGGAGCTGCTGGAATAAAAATGCAAGACACATCTGAGCTCAATTCCTGGCTGCGTCTTATTTTGGGTGAAAACAGTCCGTTGTTGATGAGCCCGGGGAGAAATTTGTTTGTTCTCTGTGTTTACACAGGATGTGATAGGGCTTGGTTTTGAGTTCCTCAAGTTCACGCTGATCGATTAAAAATACATACCTGGGTGGGTCATGCGTTTTACCATGGGATTCATCTGTGTGGCACCAAATCTGTCTTTGTAACTCCAATTTCCAGCCTGGACTGGGCTTCAACCAGTGATGGACTGGCCTGAAGGGAGCTGGAGCATCACCTCCTCCATCGCCCACGCCAACGGCTGAGACGGCTCCATCCCTGACCCCAGACATGAACCCCCGGGGATGATTTCTGGCCATTAATCACCCCTATTTCGGTGCCAACACCTTTGAGCTGACAGGAAGCCGTTGGTGGGGCAGAAAGGGGAAGGAAGCCATTGCAAGAGGGGGAGCGGCGGCGGGGGCCTCGGTGGGGCAGAGGAGGATGGAGGCAAGAGGTGTCGGGACGGGCTGGCTCTGCGTCGCCGTGTTCTGCTCTGGGGCTGGTGAGCGGGGCTGGTGGGGTGGGGGGGCTGCATGGGGTCTCTCCCATCTCTGGGGCTGGAGGGAAGAGGAGGAGGAGGAAGGGGTGATGTGAAGGCAGTGGGTACGATGCCTCCCTGGGGCACCCTCTGTGGCAGGGCAGGATGCTCTCCTGGCTTTTTTTTTTGGGGGGGGGGGACAAGGCTCAGGGCACCACTTTGGTGTGGGTCTGGCTCATGCCTGGGGGGAGGATTGGGGTTTCCTGGGCTCCCCCAGCGTTGAGCCATGTGGCAAATCCACTCCCCAGGCCCCCCCCGCTCCCGCCCAGCCCTTTACTGGCCAAGTGACAAGGATGTTCCTTGCCCATCCGGCCCCTTTCACGGGGCTGTGGGCCAGTTTCCTTGGGCACCCCATTTCGCCACCCGAGTTGCCCAACCTCTGACAGCTCAGCGGGGGCTGTGTCAGCGTGACGTGGCCCGGTGGCATGTGACATCCCACGAGCCCTCGGCAAGGTCTCCCCAGCATCCACCGGGGCACTGCCGTCATTAGCGCTTGCTTCATTAGCTGGGGGGGGGGAGTACGGGCCATCTGGGGGAGGAGTTGGCGGGCAGGAGGGTGGTGTGAACCCAGCAGGATGTGTGACGGTAGCTCTGCTGTACCCACCCACCCGCTCAGGTGATGGCCCCCCAGCCCCACATCTCTGCCCCATGTCACTGGAGATGTCACTCATCCCACATGTCATTCCATAGTGGAGCCTGAGCTCCTGGTGCAGGACCCGGCGGGGGCCGGTGGAGCCCCCAGCCCCGCTTCATTCCGGAGCCTCGGGGGGTGGTTCTGCTTTGGGGAGGCCCCAATTAATTCATTAATACAAATTAATGACCCTCATGCCCAGCTCTCATCCTCAAAGACGGGCATCAAAGCACCACGCAGGGTGATGAGGTCCAGGAGCCAACAGGAGCCCCCACCGCGAGCACCGGGGATGTGGAGCAGCTGACGACGTGGCCAACGGCCACCCCAACCCCTCCTTGGACTGGGGACCCTGTCACCACCCCCGTGCCCACACAAGCAGGTGCCATGGGGAACAAAACCCGTGAGTCCCAATGGAGAAAGGAAGAGATGTTGGAGCGGGGCCAGAGGAGGCCCCGGAGATGCTGGGAGGGCTGGAGCCCCTCTGCTGGGAGGGGGGGCTGAGAGAGTTGGGGGGGTTCAGCCTGGAGAAGAGAAGGCTCCGGGGAGACCTTGGAGCCCCTTCCAGTCCCTAAAGGGGCTCCGGGAAAGCTGGGGGGGGGACTCTTGATCAGGGTACCCTGAGCTGGTACCCGCGGAGCAATGTCACCGGGGCATCCTTTGGATGAGATCCAACACCATTCCCCCCCCCAGCCCCCACCCCCCGCCAAGACGGGAAAAGTAGCCGCTTCCCTAATTCAGCTGGTTCTGGGAAAGCAGCATAAGGACAGAGTTGGACAGAAACTCAGATGGTGGAAATGAGTCGAATCTGGTAAAAACAGCTCAGGCTTTGAAATAGCCCTGGTTCCTCTACCCTAGGGCAGCACGCCCCAATGCCGTGCTGATGGGCAATGGGACACATTAACCCAGGGACAGCAGCTTTCCAGTCCCTAAAGGGGCTCCAGGGAAGCTGGGGGGGGACTCTTGATGAGGGAGGGGAGCGATGGGACGAGGGGGAAGGGTTTTAAGCTGAAAGAGGGGAGATTGAGCTGAGCTGTGGGGCAGAAGTTCTTTGCTGTGAGGGTGGTGAGAGCCTGGCGCAGGTTGCCCAGAGAAGCTGTGGCTGCCCCATCCCTGGAGGGGTTCAAGGCCAGGTTGGAGGGGGCTTGGAGCAACCTGGTCCGGTGGGATGGGGAGGGGGAACGGGATGGTCTTTAAGGTCCTTTCCCACCCGAACCATTCTATGGTTCTACGAGATGTGTTTTGGGGAGATGTCACCACCCTAGAGGGCCCCGTGACCCCCCCCAGAGCCCCTCCAGTACCTGACACCCCCCCCCCCGCCTCCAGCCACCTTTGTGGGCAGCGTGCCCACCTCTCCTCTCTCTTTCCCTAGAAACCGCATCGGCTGTTCCCATCAGGTACTGGTCCCCAGCCATTTTTGTGGTGGTGGCTTTGGTCGTGCTCTTCTTCACCTACCGGTGGAACAAGGGGGAAGGTAAACCGTCCCCCGCCCCCGGCCCAGTGCACAAGCATCCTTTCCCCCCCCCCCCCCCCGCCCCCCCACTCAGTCGCGCTGGGTTAGCAGGAAAGGGTGAGAGCCACCTCAGCCCACATCCTCAGAGCAGCTCGAAGTGCTGCAAAAAGTCAGTTATTCTGGTGCGTCTCGATAAGACGGCGGGGAGGGGGGGGGGTTGGGTCTGGCTTTGTGCCTGGGCTGGGGGGGAGAAGGGCAGGATCAGGCCCTTGCACCAACCAGAGGTTGTCCCCACACACCCCTTTGGCCACATCTGGGCCCCGTGGGGAGGGGGTCCCCTCTTTGCTCACCTCTTGCTTTAGAAGTTTAACCCAGAACTCCCTTTTCTGCTCGGTTTTGCATCTCTGGGTGCCAGCTCTGCCCTTTCTCATGGGGGGGGGTGTGTGTGTGTGTCTCGAGCTCAAGGAATTTTGTTCCTCCTGCAAAGCAAACCCCAAAACTCATTTCCCTCCCTCCCCTCCTCTCCCCCCCCCTCTGCCCAGGAGGGTCTTCCTGGGCTTTTTGCCCTTGTAACCCCCCTTTCTGTCCTGGCCCACAGGGACCCAGGACCAAGCCACCTCCAGCAGTGACTCTTCAGGTGAGACCCGGTCACCCCGAGCCCCCACCCCGAGGCGGAGGCACCTCCTTACACCATCGTGAGCCCCTTTCCCAGTGCCACCAGTCACATCCCAGCTCCTTGCCTTGCAGATTTGGGAGCCCTGGACCATCTCCCCACCCACGACACCACCCTCATAATCCCCGCTCCCCAGGTGAGCCCCAGAGGATGTGCATCCTCCGGCCGGCAGCGCCCGAGCTGGGGGGGGACAGGGGCAAAAGCTGCTTTCCAACCTTGTGCCTCAGTTTCCCCATCCACTGGAGCCACTGGAAGCAGCGTGGGGGGGTGATGAGGATGGTCAGTGAGGTGTGGGGGGGATGACGAGGATGCTCAGTGCCACAGGGGGGGTGACGAGGATGGTCAGTGAGGTGTGGGGGGGTGACGAGGATGCTCAGTGCTGGGGGTGGGTGATGAGGATTGTCAGTGAGGTGTGGGGGGGTGACGAGGATGCTCAGTGCTGGGGGGGGGGGGTGATGAGGATGCTCAGTGCTGGGGGGGGGTGATGAGGATGCTCCAGTGCAGCTCCTCCAGCAGCCGCTGCCTCTCTTGCAGGAGAGGAAGGGGGCAGAGCCCCCCCCGGCCCCACAACACACCGAAACCACCTTCTGTGAGCTGGACCCCCCACCGCCCCAGCTGCTGCCCCCCCAGGTATCTCACCCCAAAGAACCGAGCCCCGGGAGGGAGGGACGGGGAGGGGGGGGCAGCCAGTGAGCCCCAGCCCACGTGGGTCCCCATGTAGCCCCCCCCCCCCCGCAGCACCTAATTTTGTCTCTCCCCAGCCTAACACCCCCCCAGCCACCAGTGGTCCCCACTGCTCCGGGGAGCCCGGTGCCGACTGAGGGCTCCTGGGGGAGCCCAGTGGCTTCCAGACACCCCCAGGGAGCACGAGGCCACCCCCGAGGGACAACGTGGGGACAGAGCCGGGATGACGCTCCTGGCTGGGGCGGGGGGTGGGGGGGGGCACGAGCATCACCTGCAGCCTCGGCCCTTCCTATGGATGCCCAAATCCCGGTGGGAACGGGGACCCGCGTGGGACGCGGCCACGCATGTGCCACACGTGTGCAAGGACGGGATGGGGGGGGCTCGAGGGGCCTGCGCTGGGCGCGGCCGAGCCAATAAAGCAGGTTTTCACCCCAAAACCGCTGGACTTTCTCTGCTGGGCCAGGCAGCTCCCCCCTCCACCCCACCCCCCCCCGAGGCCGGCAGAATTGTCACTTTTCCCCCGTTTTGGAAGGGAGCAGAGGTGGCCGGTGGCCAGCCCACGCCAAAGCCCCCCGGGGGGGGCTGGGAGGGGGAGGGACACACTTTCTCGTGCTGCTCGGTTCTTCACGAAAGTGAAAAAAACCACATAGGACTGAAATAACACCCCCCCCACATACACCCGCCCCCCCACCCCCCCAGCAGCTCGTCAGATGACTGTTGAACTCATCACAGGGGAAAGATGGGGGCCGGGGCTGGAAATAACCACCCCAGGGAGTCCCAGTGCCGCTGCGGGGGGACCCTGAGTATGGGGGGGGGGGGGCAGGGGGTGTCAGCAACCCCCCCCGAGACCCTCCGTGTGTGCACTGTCCCCCCCTGCAGTGGCACTGACCTGCCTCAGTTTCCCCTCGCTCTGCTCCCCCCCCCAACACACACACTTGTGAGGTGCACGGCGGGAGGGGGGGGGGGGGGGAAGGTGAGATGGGGGGAGAAAAGGTGCAAAAACCAAAGGAAACGCCGACGCTGGGTCCCAGTGAATCGGCTGCAGGGGGGAGCCCCCCACAAGCCTTTGGGGGGGGGGGGGGGAGGGGGGGAGTGTTGGTGGAGGTGGGTGCTGGGGGCGGGGGGGGGTGCAGGTGCCAGCACATCCGCCACCTCGGCTGTGAGAGCGAGGTGATGGCAGGCAGCAGCCTGGGGGCTGGCGGGGTGTGTGTGTGGGGGTCTGCAGGCTGGGAGCAACCCCGCAGCCCCCCCCAGGAGCTGTGCATGGGGGGGGGTGTGTGTGGGGGGGGTGTCTTGCTCCCCCAGCAAAGGGGCTGGGATTTGGCCCCCACCGGAGAGGGTTGGGGCTTTGCTCCATCCCTGCTGCCCTTCTCATCTCAAAGCCCCTGGTCCCCCAAACCCCACGACCCCTAAACCCCAACTCCTTGGCCCTACAACCCCCAACCCTTGGCCCCACAGACCCCAAATCCTTGGCCCCATTAACCACAAACCCTTGGCCCTCAAGACCCCAAACCCTTGGTCCCTCAAACCCCAAGCCCTTGGCCCTATAAACCCCAAATCCTTTGGCCCCTCAAACCTCAAATCCTTGGCCCCACCGACCCCAAATCCTTGACACCTCAAACCCCAAATCCTTGACCCCCACAGACGCCAAGTCCTTGACCTCTGAAACCCCAAGCTCTTGTCTCCACAAATCCAAAACCCTTGGCCGTCAACACCCCAAGCTCTTGGCTCCCCTAAACACTTGGCCCTACAAACCCCAAACCTTTGGCCCCCTCAAACCTCAAACCCTTGGACCCCATAAACCCCAAATCCTTGACCTCTGAAACCCCAAGGCCTTGAAGCCATGGACCCTAAATCCTTGACCTCCATAAACCCCAAGCCCTTGGCCCCACAGACCCCAAATCCTTGATCTCTGAAACCCCAAGCTCTTGGCACCACAGACCCCAGATCCACGGCCCCTCAAACCCCAAACCCTTGGCCCTCAAGACCCCTCAAGATGCCAAGCCCTTGGCTCCCCTAAAGCCTTGGCCCTACAGACCTCAAATCCATGGCCCCTCAAACCCCAAACCCTTGGCTCCCCTAAACCCTTGGCCCCACAGACCCCAAATGCATGGCCCCTCATACCCCAAAGCCTTGACCCCACAAACACTTGACACCTCAAACCCCAAACCCTTGGCCCCACAGACCCCAAATCCTTGATCCCCATAGACCCCAAATCCTTGACCTCTGAAACCCCAAATCTATGGCCCCTCAAACCCCAACCCCTTGGCCCTCAGGACCCCAAACCCTTGGCTCCCCTAAACACTTGGCCCTATAAACCCCAAACCTTTGGCCCCACAGACCCCAAATCCTTGGACCCCATAAACCCCAAGCCTTTGACCTCTGAAACCCCAAGCCCTTGACCCCACAGACCCTTAATCCTTGACCCCCATAAACTCCAAGCCCTTGACCTCTGAAACCCCAAGCCCTTGACCCCACGGACCCTTAATCCTTGACCCCCATAAACCCCAAGCTCTTGGCACCAGACCTCAAATCCCAAAGTCCCTCAAACCCCAAACCCTTGGCCCTCAAGACCCCAAACCCTTGGCTCCCCTAAACCTTTGGCCCTATAAACCCCAAATCTTTGGCCCCTCAAACCTCAAATCCTTGACCTCTCAAACCCCAAACCCTTGGCCCTCAAGACCCCAAACCCTTGGCTCCCCTAAACACTTGGCCCTATAAACCCCAAACCTTTGGCCCCACGGACCCTAAATCCTTGGACCCCATAAACCCCAAGCCCTTGACCTCTGAAACCCCAAGCCCTTGACCCCACGGACCCTTAATCCTTGACCCCCATAAACTCCAAGCCCTTGACCTCTGAAACCCCAAGCCCTTGACCCCACGGACCCTTAATCCTTGACCCCCATAAACCCCAAGCTCTTGGCACCAGACCTCAAATCGATGGTCCCTCAAACCCCAAACCCTTGGCCCTCAGGACCCCAAACCCTTGGCTCCCCTAAACCCCTGGCCCTATAAACCCCAAACCTTTGGCCCCACAGACCCCAAATCCTTGGACCCCATAAACCCCAAGCCCTTGACCTCTCAAACCCCAAACCCTTGGCCCCTCAGACCCCAAATCCATGGTCTCCCACCAACCCCAAGCTCGCACCCTCCAAGGGCCGAAGGGGTTTCTCTCCGAGTGCTCCCTTGAGGCCACATCCCGCAACTGCAGCATCTCCCCTCAGCTGGGACCTACCTCTGCCGCCTCACCCTCAAGCACAGGGCGGGGGAAGACAAAGGGGAAATAAAAAAAAAGTCAAAATGGGTTTATTTTATAAAAAAAAAAAAAAAAAAGAATTTGTACAATTTTAGTTCCTCTATGAAAAAAACAAAACAAAACAAATCCAACCAACCAACGAAACTTCCTACCACTGCCGTAATGCTTCGATCCACTGCAAACTGGAAAAAAACCAAGCTTTTTTTTTTTTTTTTATATATTAAAAAACAACTTTACATTTTACAATTTTCTACACGCATGCACAAGGTCTCGGCTCTGCAGAAAAAAATCAAAACTCAACCCAAAAAAAAAACAAAAACAAAAAAAAAAACCATCCAAACCCAAAAACGAACGAAAAAGGGTTTATTCTTCTTAAATTCCAAATGGAACACCCCCCCCCCCCCCCCCGGCTGACCTCACTCGCACTCACTGACGTTGTTTTTTTGCAGTAAAACACCCCAAAATGGGCTCCCAGCGGCAGTACTGATGGAGCGGAGGGGGGGACCAGGAGGGTGAAACCCAGGCCCTTCGGCCTCAAGAGGCCGGAAGATGATGGAAGCCCAGGCAGGGGTTAGAAAGTCCCGAGAAAATGAGATTTCCTGGAAATTGGGACCTCCCAGGATCCCTCTGAGCATCTTAATGGTGCTACTGGTACTTACTGGGGAAGCCCCTCCGGCCCAAGTGGCATCACCGTGCCCACCCACCCCCCCCTCGAACTCACACCTTTTTAGTGCTTAGGACAAAAATAAACCAAAATCAAATCCAATCCCAAATGGAATTTGGCAGCTCCCACGGTCAAACCTACCCTTGCCCTTAAATTCCACCACCCCCCTGGGATCCCACGAGACCCCCCCCCCCCCAGCCTGGACTGATCCCACGAGATCCACGGGATCCCACGAGACCCCCCCCCCGGGATCCGGAGGGAATTAAAAATAAAAATTTAAAATAAATCCATGAGGTATTTGCGACCTTAACGAAACCCAAGGGGAGGCAAAAGCTTTCGCGCCCCCGATGACGAGCCGGGGGCCGCCACGGGCCACCGGCCACCGCGGGGCATTAATTAAGGAGCTTAATGAGCCACGAGCCCTCGTCACCCTCCCCGGGGACCCCTCGTTTCCTTCACCCTGATGGGACCCCGAGGGATGTTTTAAGCTGCTCCACCTACAACCCACGGCGTGGGGAAGCCCCACGGAGACGCTGCCGGGACCAGGGACACGGGTGACCTCGGGAGCAGGGAAACCACGTGAGAAAAAAAAAGAAAAAAAAAAAGAAAAAAAAAAAAAAAAAGAACAACAACAACAAAAAGAACCTTTTTTCTTCTCTTAAAAAAACCAGATTTCCACTTGTTTTTGTTAAGAGCCGAGCGTGGAAACCATCAGCAGGGAGGCGAGGAGGTTCCTCCAGCCGGGAGCATCACGGCTCCGGTGGCTCGGGGTGCCGGGGGGAGGTTCTCATAGCAGCCACGGATCGCGGGGGGGTGTTTGTAAAATACTCCCAAAAAAACCCCAAAAACCAAAACCCCCCCCCTCCCCTCCCCTCCCCCCCCCCCCCCCCTAAATCTCTAGGATTAAAAACCAGCCCCGGACGCCGGGCAGTGGTTTAAGGCCAGAAAACGGGCAGGAGCGGAAGGTCCTTGGGACCCGATGGTGCTTGAAGACGCTGGTGAAGAACGTGTAGATTTTAGCCCTTGAGTTATGGCACCGAAAACGCCGTCTCCTTCCTGGCCGTGCCGCCGGCGGCGCCTTCTGGGGGGGATGCTACACGGACCTGGGTTTCAGGGAGGAGGAGAAGGAGGAGGAGGAGAAGGAGGAGGAGGAGGAGGAGGAAGAGGAGGAAGGGGCTCAGCACACCCCACCGAGGGCCAGTGGTCACAGGTAGGTGATGGAGCTGGGCACGGGTGATGCCTCCAGGCGCCCGCCCAAGTCCTGCCCTCGAACCGGGGCCTCCCCAAACCCCGGTGGAGACTCGGAGGTGGGGGAATGAGCCAGAGGGGTCCGGAGATGAGGGTCTGCCCCCCCCAACCCCTCTCCATCCCTCTTGAGCTCACACGGAGGTCTCCGACTGCAGCCTCATGACGAACTTGTGCGACTTGGGGTCCACGAACTCCTCCGAGAGCTTGAAGAAAGGGATCTTCTTGGTGCTCACCACCAGGCTGAAGTCCTGGCGCTTCAGGACAAAGACCACCCCGTCTTTCAGGCCGTTGGTCACCGGCTCCTCGCTGACCAGCGTCCACTGCTTGGCCAGCCAGCGGTCCTTGTGGTACTGGATGGTGGGACCAGCCGTCAGGTACCGCTCAAGGAAAGCCTTGGAGGAGAGAAAGGACACGTGAACATCACCTTCTGACAGCTCAGCACCCCCCTTTTTTGTTTTTTTTGCAGCCTGAAGCTGCTCGGCAGGTCCTGCAGGAAAAACATCCCCGCGGAGCTGGTTCCTTTGGGGTTCCACCGGCTTTTCTGGCTCTATCCCCAACCCCTTGTCCTCCCGCGGGGGAAAAACCCCACCCAAGCCCTCACCCTCTGGACCAAGCCCTTGGGGAAACCCATGCAGCCGCCCCCACCTTGCCATGGCCCCCTTCCTGCGCACCTTGGGCGTCATGTCGTGGGTGATGCAGAACTCGAGGTGCTGCAGGATGCTCTCCATGGTGTGGTAGGGCTGCTGCTTGGTGGTGCGCAGGTACTTCTGCATGGCCCGGGCCATGGAGGCGAAGATGGCCTGAGCCGCCTCCCGCGGGTCCATGATCTCCCGTGGGTTCTTCTGGTCCTCCTCCTGCAGCCGCTTGATGTGGGTGAAGGCTTCTTCCACCGCCACCACCAGCCTGTGGGGAGGAAAGACGTAGAGGTGGCTGCAGTGGGGCAGAGGTCAGCCATGGGCAGGAGATCCCACGGAGCCGGGGAGAGCTTCCCTATGGATGGCAGGAACCCAACTTCCACCAGTTTTAGGGGAGACCCGGCCGTGCCACGCAACAGCTGGGGAGAAGAGAAGGCTCCAGGGAGACCTTGGAGCCCCTTCCAGTCCCTAAAGGGGCTCCAGGAAAGCTGGGGGGGGGACTCTTGGTCAGGGAGGGGAGCGATGGGATGAGGGGGAAGGGTTTTAAGCTGAAAGAGGGGAGATTTACGTTAGATATTGGGCAGAAGTTCTTTATTTTGAGGGTGGTGAGAGCCTGGCCCAGGTTGCCCAGAGAAGCTGTGGCTGCCCCATCCCTGGAGGGGTTCAAGGCCAGGTTGGAGGGGGCTTGGAGCAACCTGGGCTGGTGGGAGGTGTCCCTGGATGGAACTGGCTGGTCTTTAAGGTCCCTTCCAACCCAAACCATTCCATGATTCCCCAAAAACGGGGACACCTCGTCCCCAGGAGCCTCTACCAGCACAGCCCAGGTCCTTGGGGGGTGGGTGGGTGCTGGGACGGGCACCCCAAGGGACACAGAGCGACGGAGCCCGGTCCCCGCCGCCGGCCCCGTACCTGGCGCGGCGTTTCCGCACCCTGCGCTCGTGCTCGGCCTCCTCGTAGTAATACTCGTTGTGGCTGTTGTCCCGCCGCCGGGCGGCCGCCGCGATGACGGCCCGGGACTGGCCCGTGGAGTTGTTGGTTGTGTTTTCTGCAGGGAAAAAAAAAAATAAAATAAAAAAAAATAAAGGGATGAGGTTAGAGAGGGGTTGGGGGGGGGGGGGCGCTGTGGGGGTGCCCGATCCTCCCCCTGCCCCATGGCCAGGCTGCGGCCATCCCGGAGCCGAGAGGAGAGGAAAACTTGGGAAAGGGGAAGGGAAAGGGGAAGGGAAAGGGGAAGGGGAAGGGAAAGGGGAGGGAAGGGAAGGGAAGGGAAGGGAAGGGAAGGGAAGGGAAGGGAAGGGAAGGGAAGGGAAGGGAAGGGAAGGGAAGGGAAGGGAAGGGAAGGGAAGGGAAGGGAAGGGAAGGGAAGGGAAGGGAAGGGAAGGGAAGGGAAGGGAAGGGAAGGGGGAGAGAGAACAAGAGGAGAAGCCAGGGGAAGGGGAAGGGGAAAAGGGAAGGGGAAGGGGAAAGGGGAAAGTGAAGGGGAAAGTGAAAGGGAAAGGGGAAAGAAGAGAAGCTGAGGGAAGAGGAAAGGGGAGGGGAAGGGGAAGGGGGAGAGAACAAGAGGAGAAGCCGAGGGAAGGGATGGGGAAGGGGAAGGGGAAAGGGGAGAGAACAAGAGGAGAAGCGGATGGAAGGGGAGCTCACCCTCGCCGAGGGAATAGACTTTAAACCCGGACATTTTCTTGGAGAGGACGGATTTTGGCAGGTTGAGGAGGGCAGGGTTGTAGACCGGGAAATCGTGGTAATAGTTCTCCAGGATCCAGATGGCCGCTCGCTGGATGCTGCAGGGAGACACAGCCGGGCCCAAGGGGGGGGGCACAGAGAGCTGGTTAGTGCCACAGGAGGGCGGGGGGCACGGGGGTACGGGGGGGGGGGGGGCAGGACGAGGAGGGGGACATGGACCACACGTGGCACTGGGGGGACGGGTCAGCCCCTGGAGCAGCTCCTCCGGCCGGTGCTGGTGCCGCGAAGGGCAGCGGTGTGGGCACAGCCGCTGGTGAACACAGGTGTGCACGTGCACACACACGTCTGTGCACACAGGAGTGCACGCGGACACATGTAGGCGCACACAGGTGAATTTCACAGTTGGGCTTGATGATCTTAAAGGTCTTTTCCAACCTAAATGACCCCATGAATGCACACACCCCAATCCCCCTGCACATACGCACGCCCATCAGTGCACGTGCACACATGTACGTGCACACACATGAATTTCACGGTTGGACTTGACAATCTTAGAGGTCCTTTCCCACCTAAATGATTCTATGATTCATGGCTGGATTTGATGATCCTAAAGGTCCTTTCCAACCTAAATGATTCCATGATTTCATGAATGCACAAGCACCAATGCACGTGCACATACGTGTGCACACACAAGAACTTCACGATTGGATTTGACGATTCTAAAGGTCCTTTCCAACCTCGATGATTGATTCCATGATTCATGGTTGGATTTGACAATCTGAAAGGTCCTTTCCAACCTAAATGACTCCATGAATGCACACACCCCAATGCCCGTGCACATACGCGCATGCACACCCATCAATGCACATGCACACGTGTATGTGCACACACAAGAACTTCACGGTTGGACTTGACAATCTTAAAGGTCCTTTCCCACCTAAATAATTCGATTATTCTATGATTCATGATTGCATTTGATGATCTGAGATGTCCTTTCCCACTTAATGATTCCATTAATACACGTACCGCAATGCCCGTGCACGTGCACACTCATCAATGCACGTGCACACGTGTATGCGCACACACAAGAACTTCACGGTTGGACTTGACAATCTTAGAGGTCCTTTCCAACCTCAGTGGTCGATTCTATGATTCATGGTTGGATTTGATGATCTGAGAGGTCCTTTCCCACTTAATGATTCCATTAATACACGCACCGCAATGCCCGTGCCCGTGCACACTCATCAATGCACGTGCACACACAAAAACTTCACAGTTGGAATTGACAATCTTAGAAGTCCTTTCCAACCTCAGTGATCAATTCTATGATTCACGGTTGGATTTGACGATCTGAAAGGTCCTTTCCAACCTAAATGATTCTACCCTTCCCTCAATGCACACGCCCCAATGCACGTGGACATATGCGTGTGCACACACAAGAATTTCACGGTTGGACTTGATCATCTTAAAGGTCCTTTCCCACCTAAATAATTCAATTATTCTATGATTCATGGTTGCATTTGACCATCTGAGAGGTCCTTTCCAACCTAAATGATTCTACCCTTCCCTCAATGCACACGCCCCAATGCACGTGCACATACGTAGGTGCACACACAAGAATTTCACATTTGGGCTTGATGATCTTAAAGGTCCTTTCCCACCTAAATAATTCGATTATTCTATGATTCATGGTTGCATTTGATGATCTTACATGTCCTTTCCCACTTAAATGATTCCATTAATACACGCACCGCAATGCCCGTGCCCGTGCACACTCATCAATGCACGTGCACACGTGTATGCGCACACACAAGAACTTCACGGTTGGCTTTGACAACCTCAAAGGTCCTTTCCCACCTGAATGATTCTATCATTCATGGTTGGGTTTGACGACCTGAGAGGTCCTTTCCAACCTAAATGATTCCACCGTTCCCTCAATGCACACGCCCCAATGCACGTGGACATATGCGTGTGCACACACAAGAATTTCACGGTTGGACTTGATGATCTTAAAGGTCCTTTCCCACCTAAATAATTCAATTATTCTATGATTCATGGTTGGATTTGACCATCTGAGAGGTCCTTTCCAACCTAAATGATTCCACCATTCCCTCAATGCACACGCCCCAACGCACGTGGACACACGTAGGTGCACACCCACCCCTCGTGCACACCCACCAAGGTGTGAAAACCCCCCCGGCAACCCCCCCCCGGCCCTTACCTGAGGTGGCCCACGTTGTAGAAGCGGCTGGCCCCGTCGGCCGAGCGCACGGCCTTGAGGGTGAACTGGGGCTGGAGCTGCCGCAGCTCCAGCAGCACCACGGCCAAGTAGTGGACGAAGAGCAGGGCGTCCACCAGCGAGACGGCGTACTGGACCACCCCCTGGTAGTTACGGTCCCGCGAGTCCAGGATCCGCACGCCGTAGAAAAGCCAGTAGGAGACCACGAGGAGGAAGACGAGCACCATGAGCAAGGCTCGGAAGACGAAGACGCGGGGGAAGAAGGCTTTGGGGCGACGGAAGAAAAGAGCCCAGCTGCCCAGCAGGAGGATGAGGAGTTTGAAGGCCACGGAGATGAAGAGCCCCTCGCAAGGGGTCCCGCAGGGCTCCAGCTCCTCCCGCCACAGCAACTGGGGCAGCAGCATGAAGGCGAGGGGGGTGAGGAAGGCGAGGAGGGCCAGGGCCCCCGCCAGCGAGACCCCCAGATGCCGGGAGCAGTCCAGGTGGGCGCTGTCCTCCATGTCCTTGGTGATGCGGGTGATGTCATCGTGCGAGATGCTGTGCTCCGACGTCCCCGTCACCACCGTGGTGGTCTCCCCCCAGTTGTCGTCCTGGGGAGGGGTGGACGGGAGGGTTAGGCGGGTGATGGACACTTCTGCCCTCCCACCCCCAGCGCCGCTGGGGGGCTACCAGCCACACCGGACCCCCACCCACCCCACCTCCACCACCTCCCCTCCACCAAACCTCCAAGCCCAGCGCGCTGCCCGGTGCCATCACCCCCATTTAGACGGTGCCTGGGGTAGGGGGGTGGGGGGGACGACACGTAGCGATTTGGCCGGGACCCCCTAAAAAAACCTAGCCCCCCCCCCCGCTGCCCCGTCGGCGTCTCCGTGCCGCCGCGCTCCACCTCCTCCGGCACCGGCGCGAGCAGCTTGGGAAGTGGGAAGCATCATCCCACTTCCAGGCAAACCCCCTCATTAGCGGGGCCAGAAGGAACATGCCCGGCCGCCGTCCCAACACACCCTCCTCGTCGTCGCCGCCGGGCGGGCGCTGCCTCCTCCCGCCCCACCGAGGACAAAGTCACCCCCGAGAGAACGGGACACGTCTCCCACCGCCCACCCACCCCCTCTTCCCCCCCCTCAAATCCCCCCTCCTCCAGCCAGGGTCGGAGGATGAGTGTGTGTGTGTGTGGAAATCACCCGGCCCCATCCGATTCCTTCCTTCCCAGTTAAAAAGCGGAAGGAGGAAGATGTTGCACCGAAAACGCCGCCCCGGGGTCTGTCCATCCGTCCGTCCTCTCCCTCAGACTTTCCCGTCCTGTTTTATTTTGCCAGCCCTGAAACTCGGGGTTTTACTGCACCGTGCTGAATTTCCGCAGGAAAGCCGGCGATTTCAGCCCAAACAGCAAAATAAACCCCCAGCCTGGGGGGGGGGTTTCCCAAGGGATGTATGTGGAGGGAAGGAGGGTCCAGGAGGACCAGTCCGTATCCCAACCTGTCCCCAGGCGACCCCACGCTGGCATCGGCTCGCTCCGGCCACGGCCGGACCGGGCGGGCTCAGCCCCGGGTCGCTGCAATCCCTGCCGGTGCCGACCTCTTACTGGGGGAAGATGAAAAGAGCCGGAGCCGCCTGCGTAGGTGGTTGGGAGACGATTAAAGCCGGAGACAGGGCTCCGCGGCGGCTGGAGGAGGACCAGCACCCAGCGTGGGGGGCACGGCGGGACCCCCGTGGGGCTGGGGCTGTCGGCGGAGAGATGTCACCCCGAGGCGCTCACCGGGCTTTGGCGTCGCCGAGCCGGCGTCACCGGCAGCCCCCGAGCGAGGAGCCGGAGCTAATCCCTAGGGATTCGATACCCGGGGTGTTTTCCAGCTCGTGGCCACCCCGGGGTGGGGTGGGGGGGGGTGGGGGCCACCACAGCCGGTCCCCTTTCATTTACCCCCACGTCGCCCGCCCGCCCTCCCCGCCGGCAGGAGCCCGGCCGCCAGCCCCGGGGCCAGCCCAACCGGCTCAACCGCTCCGCCAGGGAGCACCGGGCACGTCGGGAGCCCCCGCGCCCCGCCGGCGGCTCCCACCCTCCGCAGCATCCCCACGGTGGGTGGAGAAGGGGGGGGGGGGACGGGACGGGAAGAGATACCGACCCCATCCCTCCCCCCAGCGCCCCGCTCACCCTTTCATCCCCCCGCGTCGATTCGTTGTCCAACAAGGGCTCGCCCGGCGCTTGGATGGTCACCGACTTGTCCCCGCGGCTCCCGTCCCGGCTTTTGGAGCGATGCCGGTCCCGCCGGTCCCTGGGAGGGGAGAGAGGGGAGCGGGGTGGGTGACAGCACCCAGGAGACAACCCCCCCGTCCCCGACCCCCCCACCGCCCCCCAGCTCAGGCACCCACCCGCCCCCTCACCTGTGTTTGCGGGAGCTGCGGGAATGCCCGGATTTGTAGGAATATCCCGAATATTGCGACTCATTGTCCATGGTGTCGGAGCGCCGGGGTTTGTGCCGCTCCACGCCGAAGGGCTTGGCTCTGCCCGGCCCCGGGACGGCGGCCAGGGCCTCCTTCAGAGGGGGCTTCTTCAGGCCCAGGGGCACCTTCAAGAAGTCGACCGTCACCTTGAGGGACTCTATTTTGATCACCTGGTTGGGCTCGTCTCAGGAGAAAATGGCTCGCCCGCCTGCGGAGACCAAGGGGAGGGAGGGTCAGCGGCAGCGTGGCAGCACCCCCCCACAACCCCCCCAAACCCTCCCCGTGGTGGTGGTGGTGGGGGGTCCAAGCTGCCCATCCCTCGCCCACCACCCCGGTGGCAAACGGGGAGAGGACTTCAGCAGGGAAAGGGAATTTGGGTCACTTTGGGGGAATTTTCTATTTTATCCCGTGCCCAAGGTGGGGTGGGGGGGGGAAGGCCACCTGCCCCTTTACTAACGATACTCCATGATTAGCTTCTGGTTTGGGGGGTTTACGCTTCAATTAATATCGGGATGGTTATTTTAAGCGCCAAGAGAGTGCCCAGGGTGGGGGCCAGGAAAAAAAAAAAAATCATAATGAAAAGAAAAGAAAAGAAAGAATGAATAATTGGGCGCAGGAGGCAACGTTTCAGGCCCATCTGGCAGCGCCGGGCTCTGCCCGGACACGTTTCCCGGCACGGAGCCGGGATCTCCCAACCTGGAGACGGGCCCAGGAGCCCCAGTTTCTCCAAGAGCCCCAGTTTCTCCAGGAGCATCCCTGGCTTCGGTTCCCCCCCAAGGGCAGCTGGGGCTGGGGAGAGCACGGAGCTGGGAGCCAGGGGGGCTCCCAAGGTGCCATTGTGGCTCCAAGGATGGGATGGACCACTGGCCACCCCAGGGGACTGGTCCACCCCCCAACAGCAGCTGGGGCTGGGGAGAGCTGGGAGCTGCCAGGGGGAGCCAGGGGGGCTCCCAAGGTGCCATGGTGGCTCCGAGGATGGGATGGACCACTGGCCACCCCAGGGGACTGGTCCACCCCCAACAGCAGCCGGGGCTGGGGAGGGCACGGAGCTGGGGGCCAGGGGGGCTCCCAAGGTGCCATTGTGGCTCCAAGGATGGGACCACTGGCCACCCCAGGGGACTGGTCCACCCCCCGACAGCAGCCGGGGCTGGGGAGAGCTGGGAGCTGCCAGGGGGAGCCAGGGGGGCTCCCAAGGTGCCATGGTGGCTCCGAGGATGGGATGGACCACTGGCCACCCCAGGGGACTGGTCCACCCCCCGACAGCAGCCGGGGCTGGGGAGAGCGTGGAGCTGCCAGGGGGAGCTGGGGGGGGCTTCCAAGGTGCCACCCTTGGTGGCTCCGAGGATGGGACGGACCACCGGCCACCCCAGGGGACTGGCCCCCCGTGGCAAGGCTGGCTGGGAGCGTGATGCCATCGCCCCGCGCTGACTCACGGCTGCCACGTCGTTATTAGCCAACCCCAAATTCCAATCACAGCCATTTCCAGGCACAGACGTGTATAAATATACACACAGACACACGCGCGCGCGCCTGACACACACCTACGCACACTTATCTCGTTGGGACAATAACAACACCCTGAGTAGATCCCGGGAAGCTCAAGGCGCCGGGATCTCGGGAAAAGGTTCAGGAACGCAGCCAGGAGCTGGGGTCTGTGTCACTGGTCCCTGTCCCCACCACCCCACTGGTTTTGGGGGGCTCCCAAGCTGCTCACAGCCCCGGGGCTGGGTCTGTGAGCCCACCGGGGAGGGGAACTGGATGCTGATGGGAGACACTGGGGACATCCTGACCCACGCCGGGGGGGGGGTCGCTGGAGCCCCTCGGAGGGGTCCTGCCGCATCCTCCTGCCCTCACCCTAAGGGTGCTGGGGGGCTGCGGGGGACGAGGCATCCCCCTGAGCCCCAGACCCCCCTTCCCAGGCAGGACCGCGTGCCGGGGGGGGGCCACGGCGGTTGTGTTTGGGGGTGGGCCCGCACCGGGTTACCACGGAAATGCCATTTCAACCAAATAAAACCCAAATGTCTTTTGGCCTCTTTTCCAAGGCCTCAAGAAGGGGGAGACGGGGGTCGAGGAGGCAAAAAAGGAGGGAGCGGAGCTGGGGGAGGGGGGGCGGGGGGGGGAGAGAGGGCTTGGGGGGGGGATCCTTTTGTCCCAGATGTTGGATGCTCACACATTTATCGCTATGGAAACAAAAGCACACCCCCCCACCCCCCCACTCACGCCGGTTGTCTAGGAGATGGCAACAGGGCCGGGAGCTCGTCCCGGCATCCCCAGCGAGCGATGGGGGAAGGGACTGAGAGAGAAAGGACCCCCCTGTGTCCCCCCCCCCCCCCCAACCCCCAAACCTCCTGCCAGCCCCCCCCCCTCCCCTCTTCTGGCCTTTGTTTGCTGGCAGAGATCGAGTTTCTGCTCGAACAATGCGGCCGCCTCCATCACAGGGGGGGCCACAGACCGGCTTGTCCCCAGTCTGGCCCATTAACACCATTAGGAGGTTGATACTGGGGCAGGGGATGGAGCCGGGGGGGGGGCGGTACTTACCGGTGGGGGGGCGTGGGATGTCAGGGTGAGGCAGCTGCAGGAGGGTCCTGTCCCCCCGTCCCGGCGGTCACCGAGGCACTTGGGGCATCCTGAGCCTCCGGCGGGGACGGCATCCAGCTGGTGGGCACCGGGGGGGGGCGCTGAGCATGGGGGGCCGCTCACGGGACGGGCGGCAGCGCCGAGGGTCCGCGCTGGAGCTGGGGGAAGGAAGAGGGAAGGACGTCAGGAGCCGAGCATCCCTTGCCGCACACGGATGCTCGGCGGCATCCCCTCTCCGGGGACCGGGACCACGCGGGTGCCGTGGCAGCCACCCAGCCACGTGTTTGGGGACAGCCGTGGCACGTCACAGAAGGCACCGCCAGCCAAAGTCCCTGTCCTGCAGGTCACCCCCCCCACCCCAGATTCCCTCTGGGGGCATCAGAGGGGGCTCTCACCCATGAGACCTCCTCCCTCGGCCTTGACCCCTGGGGAGCATCCGGGAAGAGCGATGGGTAGGGGAGGAAAAGGGGCGGGCTGGATGTCCCCACAGATGCCACCGCAGCCCAAAGCCTGTCCCAGCATCACCTCCACGACACATTGGCACCCTCCCCTGTACCCCCAGCGCTGTGTGGCCACCATGGGCTGGATACGACCCCCCCCCCCGAAGTGTCAAGAGCCAGGCTGTGCACCCCTCCCGTGTCGCCCCCCAGCTCCTTCACCTGGAGAGACGAAGCCAATTTATCAGCCAAAAGCAAGATGGGTTTTTTTTCAGCGACCCATGGATTTAACGCTCCTTGGCCACCACAATGCCACGGCCAGCAGCCACGCTTCAAGTCCATCCCCGAGTCAGAGGTCCCCGTGGCTGCACCGGTGGCATGGGGACCCCGGGGCCATCCAGCCCCCCAAAGGCAAAGCCAGAGCCGGTCGGCTCCCAGATGAAGGTCGATCCGTTCAGACGGAGAACGAGGCACACATTTGCCAGGGGGAGCGAGCCACGAGCCATGGGAACGGCGGCAGAGGTTGTGGCCAGCACCGGCCTTCAGTGACAATCTGGTGACAGGGAGAGCTTATGGGGAGAGGCTTTATAGAAACACAGACTGGTTCGGGTGGGAAGGGGCATTAAAGCTGCCCCCCCCTGCCCTGGGCAGGGACACCTCCCACCAGCCCAGGTTGCTCCAAGCCCCCTCCAACCTGGCCTTGAACCCCTCCAGGGATGGGGCAGCCACAGCTTCTCTGGGCAACCTGGGCCAGGCTCTCACCACCCTCAAAATAAAGAACTTCTGCCCAATATCTAACCTAAATCTCTCATTTTTCAGCTTAAAACCCTTCGCCTTCGTCCCATCGCTCCCCTCCCTCATCAAGAGTGTCCCCCCCCCCAGCTTTCCTGGAGCCCCTTTAGGGACTGGAAGGGGCTCCAAGGTCTCCCCGGAGCCTTCTCTTCTCCAGGCTGAACCCCCCCAACTCTCTCAGCACCCCCCTCCCAGCAGAGGGGCTCCAGCCCTCCCAGCATCTCCGTGAAGATCTCTGGGTCCCTTTCCCGGGGCAGAGCAGTGGCTTGGGATGATTTTCTCCATCAAGATCCAAGGATGAATCAGGGGCGATCTCCGTATCCAAACCAAGGCTCTGCTCTGCCCGACGAGAACCTTCCGTCTTGCCCAAAACATCTCAACTCTCTCCCCAGCACAGGCTGGTGGGGGAATAACCCCCAACCCAGTGGTTTTCCGAAGTTAATTTGTAAACCAAGAGCCATCCTGCAGGTCGCTGGGACCAGGAGCTCTTCATCCTCCTGTTCCACGGCCGCTCCGGTGCCGGTGGAGCAACTTGGCCGCTCCGGCGGGGAAGAAAGGGAATATTTTTCATTTGATGGTTTTTCCGGCAGAGTGGGGAGAGCCGGTTCGGCAGCACAGGGTGCTCGGGCTGGAAATGGATGCCTCAGCTCCAGGAGGAGAAAACTGCTGCTTCTTCCCGAGCCCGTGGAGATGCGGAGCAAGCGCCGAGGGCTGGGAGCGAGAGCCAGCCGCATGCAAAGGAGGAGGAAAGCTCACAATTTTAAATACCGAGGTGATTAACCATCAGAACAAACTCCCCAGGGGAGGTGAGGATTTGCCATCTCTTGACATCTTCAAGTCCAGACTGGATGGTTTCTCGGGCTGAGGCTGGAGCACATCACAGGGTTCAAAGCAGCGAGAGCTCGGCTGGGGCTTCGGGGCGGTCAGAAAACCGTCTCTCCTGCCTTTGAGTCCAGGAACCTCAAACACAAACCATCTTCTACATTAAAAAAAAAAAACCCCAACCCCCAGACCCAAGCGTTTCTTGGATCTTTCTCGTTTCAAACAGCTCCAGGGTAAATCCCGAGAGGAGAATCCTCTCCTCCCATCCCCGGCGAGGCAGCGTGTCCCTCGGACCGGGCAGCCCGACACTGTGGCTTCTCTCTCCGCTTTATTCAGCGCCGAGATCTCGTGTGAGTCGGGCACGACGTTTTTCCGGAGAAAAACCCTGCTTTGGGCAAAAGGCAGAGGGAGAAAGAGGCGCCCGAACAAGTTCAGTGGGATAGAGTGCACCCTCAGCAAGTTTGCCGATGACACCAAGCTCGGTGGCGCGGTCGACACGCCGGAGGGAAGGGATGCCATCCAGAGGGACGTGGACAGGCTGGAGAGATGGGCTCGTGCAAACCGCATGAAGTTCAACCAGGCCAAGTGCAGGGTCCCGCACCTGGGAGGTGGCAATCCCAGGCACAAATCCAGGTTGGGCGGAGAATGGCTGGAGAGCAGGCCTGAGGAGAAGGACCTGGGGGTGTTGGTGGGTGAGAAGCTCAACATGAGCTGGCAACATGCACCGGCAGCCCAGAAAGCCAACCCCATCCTGGGCTGCATCAGGAGAAGCGTGGCCAGCAGGGCACGGGAGGTGATTCTCCCCCTCTACTCTGCGCTCGTGAGACCCCACCTTGGAATACTGTGTCCAGCTTTGGAGTCCTCAACACAGGAAGGACATGGACCTGTTGGAACGGGTCCAGCAGAGGGCCACCAAGATGATCAGAGGGACGGAGCACCTCCCCTATGGAGACAGGCTGAGAGAGCTGGGGTTGTTCAGCCTGGAGAAGAGAAGGCTCCGGGGAGACCTCATAGCAGCCTTCCAATATCTGAAGGGAGCTCCAGGAGAGCCGGAGAGGGACTCTTGGTCAGGAGATGGAGTGACAGGACAAGGGGTAACGGTTTTAAATGGGAAGAGGGGAGATTTAGATTAGCTCTTAGGAGGAAATTCTTTCCTGTGAGGGTGGTGAGGCACTGGAACAGGTTGCCCAGGGAAGTTGTGGCTGCCCCATCCCTGGAAGTGTTCAAGGCCAGGCTGGATGGGGCTTGGAGCAACCTGCTCTAGTGGAGGTGTCCCTGCCCAGGGCAGGGGGGTTGGAACTCGATGATCTTTAAGGTCCCTTCCAACTCTAACCATTCTATGATTCTATCCCACCCAAGAGGGTTGGGATCGCAGCGGCTGCCTTCGTGCTGGAGCCGATCGGTGGGTGCCCACTCGCTCCCATAAATCCCTGGCCAGATTTATGCCACCAGTGCTTTTTTCCAGCATTTCCCAATCTCGATCCATTAAATAATAACCAAGGTTAAGTCAGGATGCTCCAATCTGACTTAACAATCCCACCCCTCGAGAGGGGTGGGAACACGGCCCATCACACACCAGCAATATCTGGCTCCAAGCAGGAGGAGAAGGAACCATCAGCCACATCTGGGCAGGTGTTTTCCTGCCAGCCCCCACAAGCAACGGGGAAACTGAGTCACGGAGCTGGCCAGGATGACCCTGGGGTCCTGGATTCCCGGCACATGACTCCACTGTGGTTTAGAATCATGGAATGGTTTGGGTGGGAAGGGACCTTAAAGACCAACCAGTGCCACCCCCTGCCCTGGGCAGGGACACCTCCCACCAGCCCAGGTTGCTCCAAGCCCCCTCCAACCTTGGCCTTGAACCCCTCCAGGGATGGGGCAGCCACAGCTTCTCTGGGCAACCTCTCCACGTTGATCCTCCCAATGATCCCGGGGGGGCTGGAAACACGGCCGTGCCCATTACAGAACTGGGAACACCGAGACACACCACCATCCGGTGCCCACAGCTGCGTAGGGACAAGCAGAAAACAAGCCTCAGCTCTGCCTCACACCACAATTTTGGGGCAATCCTCCCTTCCGGGGGGGGGTGGCCCGGGGACCCCCGAGGAGTGATGCCACCGAATTGCCCCCGAAACCGGCGTGGGAATGGGGGGCACCTCCAGGTTCTGGCCCAGGGCTTCTCCGAGTCCAGCGCCCGGCACATTTGCTTGCTTGGCTACACAAACACGCCTTGCTGCCTCCGCACAATAGCCGCCAGCCCCGGGGCCGGCTACCACCGCGCTCCCCCACCAGCCACCGGGCCTCCCCCCCAGCCCCGCTCCCGAGCAGGAGGCGGCAGGGCTGGAGTTGGGGGGGGGGAACACGACACCAACACATAGCAATGACCCTATTTCACACACGCACCGAACGCTGGCGGGGGGGGGGGGACGACGACGAAAGGGGCTGCCAGGACCACCGGGTGCCCCATGAAGAGCAGAAGATGGATAGGAACCACCCCAACTTCCCCTCCAACCCCCCCCAATGGGTGCTCCTGCTTGGGTGGGGGGGGGAATTGGGCTCCCCAGGCAGGACCTGGGGGGTCAAACCAGGACAACCCCCCCCCCCACCCGCCACATCTATTCAAGCACCGGCCGTGCACCAGAGGAGATGGGGAGAGGCCACCAAGGCAATCTGCTGCCCCCCCAATCCATCTGCAATCCCCTTCAGAAGCACTAACACCCCCAATTCCCCCCCCAACTTCTCCCCAGGCTGTATCCAGCCCCACATCTCCTCTCTGAGGCTCCACAACGAGCTCATCCCTCAATCCGGAGGCTGCTCCGCTCCCTTCCATGACCGAGTCTCCCCCATTCCGGGCTGGGAAAGCGGCCGCCCCGTCCTCCCCTTCACCACCACCACCATCGCTCCATCCCCAGGAGATGCCACCACTGGGAAGAACCCACAAACTTCCAGCTTTTTGGTCCGTTGGCACGACCGGGCGCTGGAGAGGGACGCGGGAAAGGCTCGCGGGGAGCCCGAGGGGCTTAATCCAACCCCCCCATGGGGTCTCATTCTGCTCTCAAATTGCTCGGCGTCAGCTTGGATGCAGAAGGTTTAATATCCCTTCCAAACTGCCAGCTTTAATTACCATCACTCGGGATTGTTACAAACATCCACGGGAAGGTCCAGTCCCTCCAGCCCTCGGTCCCCACCAAGGTCCCTCCGGCCGGGGGCTGGGGGGGCAGGGGGGAAAAAATCCCACTGGGCGCCTACGGGACAAAGCCCGGCCTTTCTCCCGGCATTTCCATCCCGCCGCGTCTCCGGGAGGGATGGAGGTCGCAGCCGCGGTGGGGATGGGGCGGGGGGGGGTAGAAAATGACTGCACCGAGATCTAGAACCAGAGGGAGAAAAAAACCAATTGTACCAACTCCCACCCCCCCCTTTCGCCCCCCCGGGATTTGCATGAGAACGGGGCTGGATGCAAAGAGAAAGGGATTTGCATTGCAAAAGGTACTGGCACCACCAAGGGATCCTAACTGGGGCTCCCAGATGCCCACTGGGCGCTTACTGGCTCTGTCTCGCCCTTCTCGAGGGGCTCAGCCTGCGCCCCACGTCCTCGCAGCGCCCCCCCCCCCCCCCAGCTCACGGGGAGACGAGTGGCACCTTCGTCCCCGTGGCTCCTTGGTGCCGGGTCCAGGTGGGATGACACCGGGATGGCACTGGGATGGCACTGAGATGGCACTGGGATGGCACTGAAATGACACTGGGATGACACTGGCATGACACTGGCATGACACTGGCATGGCACTGGGATGGCACCGGGATGGCACTGGGATGACACCGGGATGGCACTGGGATGGCACTGGGATGACACTGGCACGGCACTGGGATGACACCGGGATGGCACTGGGATGGCACCGGGATGACACTGGGATGACACCGGGATGACACCGGGATGGCACCGGGATGGCACCAGAATGGCACTGGGATGACACTGGGATGACACTGGGATGACACTGGCATGGCACCAGGATGGCACTGGGATGCCCAGCACGTCCCCAACGAGGTGCCGCAGCTTCCAGCCCTCCCTCCCGCTCCCCAAAAACCCATCTCCCCGTCCCCTCCCGCTCCCACCCTCCCCCCGGTGGCACCTCCGGGTGGGATGGTGGCGCGAGGTGACAAACCTATGGTCACCCTGGGGGACGGGGGGGGGGACGCAAACGCCAGGCTGCTTCTCCGGTGGCCACCAGCGTCGGAGCGGGTGCCACGGGATGCTCGGGCAGGGCGAGCCGGGGGGGGGGCGCAGGGGGCCCGACGCTTCTTATTTTGGTTTCAGCGCCTTCTCCGAGAGCATCGTCGGAAGCTGTGTCCCCGAGGAGCTGCGGTGACACCCCGAAAGGCCAGTTCTACCCCAAAAAGGACACCCCCGGCACGAACGACTGCGCTTTTAGATCAACCACAGCTCTGCTCCATCCGGGTGTCTAATACTTAACCCTTCTAAATCCTGGGGGGCTGAGGGGGACACACACACACACACACACACGCACACACAGACAATTATCCGTGGCTTGGAGCCTGGGAAAGCAGCGCGGAGCCGGGATCCGTTTGGGTCCAGGCGAGAAGAGACCACATTCACCCCCCCGACCGCGGTCCTCGAGGCGGCCAACGTCTTTGGGAGGGCACGAGGGGACAAAAAACCCCTCACCTGGGGTCCGGCTTTGGTGCCCGGTCCTGCCACCCCGGTGCCACCATGCCCACGGGGCCGAGGACGCGCAGAGGGACAGCCAGGGAGGTGGCTTTCTCCCCGGCCCCCACCTCCCAAGCATCCCGGCTGGACAATAAAGCCATAAAAGCGTCGGCCAGCAGAAAAGAGACACCCCCCCCCCCCCAAAAAAAAAATATAATCTTAAATGAACTGGGGACCAAAGCCCTGGGGTTGATCCGGCTCTGCCCGACGCCGGGGTGACGGGCTCCCTGCCTTCCCCCGAGCTCCCCCTCGGCCCCATTGTCTGCGAGCTGCTAAAACCCCCAAAAACCCCCATTTGACGGTTCCAAGGACCCCAGAAGTGCCACCACCCGCCGTCCCCTGTCCTCGGGGACCGGCCCCACCGACCCCGGGGCGACCCACAACCCCGAAACCACCCACCCCACTGTCCGACAGCGGGGTGAGGAGCCACGGCAGGCTCCAATCAAGCCGTCTGCTAATTAAATCAGCCGCTCGCATCCCGAGGAGCTTAAAACACCCCCCCCCCCCCAAAAAACAAAAGACAGCGTAAAATACACAGGAGAAGCCCGGCTGCGAGATGGCATCTGACTCGGGGCTGCCTCCCAGCCGGGTCCCCAATTCCTGTGATTAAGCAACAGCCATCCCCAGAGGCTCCGGGAAGATAATATTTAATTCTGCTGCTTTTTTTTTTTTATTATTATTATTTTTTCTTCCCCCTCTCCTTAACCCCCGCCTGGGTTATTATTATCCCAAGGCCTGGAAATGTTGGGGAGGGGGAGGGGGGGGGGGGGGAGCAGACTCTACACCCTCTCCCCAAGGAAATAAAATCCTCTCGCCCCAGCCGGAGGAACGGGGGCCGGTGTCTGAGTCCGGCGCGGAGCGGAGGGAACTCCCTGTTGGCTCAGGGCACGGAGCCAGGAAGGGACCAAGATAAACCGGATCAGAATCCGGCCGGGTCCCTCCCGGAGGCAGGTGAGGGGGGGTGTGTGTGTGTTGTGTGTGTGTGTGGGGGGTGTGTGTGTGTGGGGGGGGGGGGGGGGGGTGCTGGTGGGGACACAGACCCTGCCTTGTGGGTGTCTGTGTCGTCCGTCCGTCCCCCCCCCACCCACCCACCCCCCCTAGATCTGCCAGGATCTGTGGGGTGGAGGCCGTTTTCACCTCCCCGTCGCCCTCAAAGTGGCCACCCAGCCCTGGCACTTGGCCACCCAACCCTGGCACCCCTCGGTGCCCCCCCCACCCCACCCCGTTGCTGGTTCGCACCCCACCCTGGGCACAAAGGCCTTGGTAGCCATGGGCTAGTTGACCGCAGTGGGAGGCTTGGCCAGTAAACTCCGGTATGAGCGTGCCCACCGCCGGGTGGGAAATCCACCGGCACCGCTGCCAGCCTGGATGCAACCCGGGGGGGGGGGGACGACGACGACGACGACGACACAGCCCCCCCAGCCCCACCGCATCGCCCACCGGGGAGGGTCCCCAGGGCCAGCAGAGCCCTGCCAGAAGGCAGCGGGGCATCCTCAGCATCCCCCCCCCCCCCCCCCTCAACAAATTCCGGCTTAAAGTGGGGGGGGGGGGGGGGAAGGGAGGGCAAACCCACCCACCCACCCCCCCCCCCCGGCACCCCCCGCGTCTCCCCCTGCCCCGACCCCCGGGGAGCGGGGCTCGCCGAGCGGCCGCTCCCCGCCTGGCTGCGGGCCCAGGAAAGTCCCCGGCTTTCCCAGGCCCTTCCAGCGGGGACGCGCCGAGCCCGGCCCCGCTCCCGGCCCCCGCGGCGCGGCCACCCCCGTGTCCCCCGTCCCCCCCCCCCAAACC